>NW_005842567.1:516385-525500 GCF_000455745.1 Alligator sinensis | reverse complement strand
CCTCCCCCTTTTTTCCCCACCCTGTCCTTTCTGTACAATCTATAACCCTCAATATGTACTGCCCAGTCGTGGGACGAATCCCACCAGGTTTCCGTTAGCCCTACTAAGTCGTAGGTGGTTTGTGCAAGCAGGAGCACTAGTTCATCCTGCTTGTTCCTCATGCTCCTAGCATTAGTATATAGGCACTTGAGCCCTGTGACTTGTGCCTTTGCTGCCCCCCCGCTCCGAATCCCAAGGGGCCCCTTATTTCTTACCTTCTCGTTGCTTACCTGTGCTGTAGTGCTGGCCGCCCCATGGCTTGCAGGTTCCCAATGTTCTCCTTCTTCAGGCTGGGCTGTCCTTGTGGGTGCCACATGGTTTGGTGGTCCACAGCTTCCCCTGCCCTCATCTTCCCCTCCCCTCGACGAGCCTAGTTTAAAGCCCGCCGGAGGAGATCCGCCAACCTAGAAGAAAACACACGCTTACCTTTGGGGGACAGGTGAAGCCCATCCCAACTGAGCATGTCCCTCATCGTAATGTGCCGGTCGTTGTCCAGGAAGCCGAAGCCTGCCTCGAGACACCACTGTAGTCCATAAAAGATTATGTATACTTAAACACTTCCAAAAGCTACAGCCACCCCACAATTTGCCATATTCTGCCTGTAGCCCTCCCTCTTAGCACTGCCACCGCCTGCTCCATCCCCATCCACCCTGGGCACCGCTCCAGCCCAGCCCAACCCAAATTTCTTTCCCCATTGCTAAAGTGTTATGCAGCTAAACAGAAAATTTAATATATAGAGGAAACAATGAAATTGACTGGACACAAAGTGCCATCATATGCTGGAAGTATAAAAACAAAAAGATGTTCAGGTAAACCTTTGTTTTATTAATAATTTCAGGCCGTTTCAAAATTGCTTCATCATTAATGCTTTTCCATAGGAAATGAAAAAAGCCCTCCCCCCCTTCTCATCTCTGCTATAGTCATTTCAGGTGGTACTTTTGACAATAAAAGGGAAAACACTGGATTTTCTCATCTCTTTGAGGCTGGGACTGTGATTTTGTTTGGTACTTGTATGGTGCCCAGTGGGATCCAAGCCTATGATTTAAACTCCCTAACTTTACAGATAAGAAACAATAATAAATTTTAGGTTATTTTTTGGTAAACAAAAGGCCCAGGTCAGGATCGAAATTCCATTGACTTGGGCAGTGTACATACAATAAATGTGGACAAGTTTCTCTGCCTTTATAAATAGTCTAAGAAAATTGAGTGACAAATGAGGGAGTGGTTGTTAATCAAACAATTATTGTAAATATAAATATATTGTTCTCTATTTACTACTTTTTTACTTTATTTTGTGATTTCATAAATTAATATTGATACTATCTTGTTACCTTCCAGCCTACCCATCCTTACGATGCCTTAATATTTATTGCTATGGGGAGAGCAGTATGTGTCTTGAAGGATTTTTAAAAAGATATTTGTAACAGTTATGGAATTTTCTATTGCTTTACATGTTTAAAACTCACTCCTAAGCAACGTGCTTCCCATATGGGGTGAAAAAGATTTAATAATTTCTAATCCTACTTCTCCCCTTTTTTATTATTTCTGTTTTAATATTAGCCCAAGGACCCAGTCTTCAATTTGATACATAAGGGCTGACCCCTATTGCTGGGTGAACACCCCGCACTGTCCTGAATTCTTTGGGGCCTGCAGAGATGCACGGTTACACTTGTGTGTGTCACACTGTAGGACTGATGCTTCAGTAATTTGTAGGGACTGTGTGTAATAGCACATGGAACTGCGTGTCTATTAGTCTGATATTTTAGTTGTTCAAGATGCTTTGTCCCAGGACAGCTGAACATTAAAGTTTTATAGTTTTATGGTTAGTAGGGTTGGAAGGGACCTGAGGAGATCATCTAGTCCGACCCTCTGCCGTGGCAGGAAAAAGTACTGGGGTCAAACGACCCTGGCCAGATGTTCTTCCAGCCTCCTTTTAAAGACCCCCAGGTTAGGAGCCAGCACCACTTCTTTTGGAAGTTGGTTCCAGGTCCTAGCCGCCCTGACAGTGAAATAGCGCTTCCTAATGTCTAGCCTGAAACTACCCTCCACTAGTTTGTGTTCATTGTTTCTTGTAACTCCCGGGATTGCTCGAGGGAACAGGGACTCTCCCAATGCCTGCTGGTCCCCCTTGAAAGTTTTTTGCAGTGTTCCCAGGTTCTGCTTAAAGTAGTGCAGAAGATAAAAAGATCTGAACTACACTAATGCAAAATGAATAATAAAATAGGTACACTAACTGCAAAAATGAATAATAAATTAGGTTTCCCATTTTGCCTTATTTACCTATTATGTAAATTATATGTTGTTGTCACACTTTCAGCTTCCCTAAATCTCATTTCATATTGACAACACAACTGCATTCTAGCAGATAGAGGAGAATCTGAAGTTTCTGTACCTAACACTTAGAAGGTATGGGAGGCAGTTCATGCTTGTTGTTAGTTGGGTACTTGTTCTGAAATTACCGTCAGTGAGTGGTTGACAGCATAACTGCCAACATAGTTATCTGTAGGTTTTAGAATTAGCCACCTCCTGAGATTAATGGTGCATTCTGCATCTGAGTTATCATTTATGCTTCAGGAAGCCATCACTGTATCAGCTTGTGCAGCTCACATTTTTAAGGGGCTCTTGGAAATGCAAAGCCTTAGAAGATTTTTAATAAACTAAGTCTAAGTTGCATTTCTTCTTAGAAGTTAGGTGAGAATTAGACTTTATGGAATGATGGAGTACATGAACCCCTAAATATAATGCATGGAAAATCAGTTTATAACACTATATCCCAGTCATTATATTTTTTGCAAATATATTTTATTTATGATGCCTTCGTTTGCTGTTAGCGAGTAAATTACTCTGTTGTGTGATCACAGCAAAGCATGCAGATGCATTACTTCTGCTGTTGGTCAGTGGCTATTTATCTATTGGTCAATGGCCAATACTAGGAGAGATCCACAGCATACTTTGAGTACAGATCTTATGCCTTTGTTGGACTGCTGGCTATCATACCTTTAGTGGTAGAGGTACACCAATATATCAGTTCATATCATCAGCACCAATAAAAGGAAAATTGACATAATTGGCAATCAGCTTTTTTTTGGCTGATGTGACTGATAATGGCACTGAATGCCACATGCACACATGCAGCCTCAACATGCACGCCGGCAGGAATGTAGCCTGGCAGCTTGGAGAGCAGCATTTAGCTGGTAAGTCTGTGGGGGGAATGGCTGTTCGCAGGGCAGATTGAGGCCCCCATGGTGAGAGAGGGAGTGGGGCTGGGTCAGGCACTTCCCAGCCAGGACAGGGCTCAGGATGGAGCCACAGGCGGCTCATCTGGGGGACGCGGGGTGGGGGAGGCAGCTTCCACCACTGCATGTACTCCTGGGGGAGTCACGGGGGGGGCATGTGTGCCCCCCAGATTTATGCATGGGGTGAAGGCGGGCTGCCTGCTGCAAGCTGTGGTCAGGGGCTGCACCAGCTTCTTGCTGGCAGGGGAGCTAGGCCAGGGCTGTGCTTAGGGAAGGCCGGGATGGGGCGAGCGGCAGCAGTGCTGGGGCGGGGGAGGGCTACTGGGTGGGCTACAAGCACCTCAAAATTCACTTTGTCCATGCTGTAGCCCTCACTCCTTGTGCCGCCACTGCCTGCCCCACCCTTACGCGCCCTGGGTACAGCCCCAGTTCGTCCCCAACACCAGGAAGAGGCTAGTGCAGCCCCCAGCTCCAACCCCCAGTGGGCAGCCCGTCTTTGCCCCCCACACAGATCCAGGGGGCACATGCCTCCCATGCCTCCCCCAGGGGTGTGCACAGCAGCTGTCCCCCATGCACACCCTGGATGAGCTGCCCATGGCTCCATCCCTCACCCTCCCCTCCCCAGCTGGGCAGGGCCTTTATCTTTATCAGTGCACACCTATTTAGTGGACTACTGAGTTAATGGACGCACAGAAGGCTTTATCCAAAGTCCTTGTTATTGGTGTCAGTTTGGCTTTCTCTTTTCAGTAGGTATTAATATACAGCAAACCGTGATTGTCAGGAGACTGGAACATCTCAGGAAATCAATAATGGAACAGAGAGCCTTTTGCCTCAATCAGCTGGTCACTGAATTAAATTCAGTCTAGCCCAGTGATGACCAAAAGTCATTGCAATTCAGCAATCTACCTGGAATAAACTGGAATTATAAATGGGTGGTTCTGTTACAAAATGTGTTAACAATGGCACTTTTATTTCAGGATGTTAGAGATTTAAAAAACTCAAAGCATGTCTCTCTTACTACTGAAGATCAGAAGGAATAAAAATCAAAGATTTTTTAAAAATTCCAAATAACACTTTTTTTCAATGAGATTTTTTTCTTTTGTATTAGATTGTAAAATTATGACAGTTTATGGTAAGGCCTAAATTTTTAATATATATATATATTTTAAATAGAGTATAACCAAAATTTAAGCAAATAAATGTTTGCTGCCAGTATTATTGATAGTCAAATCAGTGAACTCATGGAAACCACTGGTTAAGCATTTGGAACCAGAATTTTTCAAATTATTGAGTTGTCTTTGTCAGCATTAGCCTCTTCTGTAGGTTCCAAATGAACATTTCATTCATTCAATTTATTCAACCAGTTCAATAATTAGTTCACCAAAAGTTGAAAAAAAAACATTGTGAGTTAAGAAAAAGAAAGCTAAGAAAGCTGATTTGCATCTATGAATGAGGTATGAGAGGATGAGCTCTAATAGGTCTAACTCATTAATTATATACAAGACATCCGTTAATCAGTCATTTAGTGTTAAATGCGAAGTAAGTCTTGATGCATCACTTTTTAAATATGTCCAGTATATTTTAGATAGCTTCATTTAACTAATCAAATCAATATAAAAATTGTTTTTGTGCTTCAAATTGGACTTAATTATTATTCAAATAGATGCAAATCAGCTTGATTCAGTCCCTATGAATAAAAACTATCTAGTTATCAAAAAATTTCATTTGTTAAAATGAAAAAAATGAAAAATCTCAGATCTTATTACATAAAATTAAACTGAACAATAGCTTAACTAAATGTATATAAATAGAGTATTGTCTTATCATTAGGGAGAACATAATCTAGTTGCAAGTCAAAACACTTAAATTGTAATCATCCAGTGAGAATCAGGGTTTGGGGTTTATTGACTTAGATTGTGATTAAAACAGGTGATTTAAATCAGTCCCTTGTGATTGGGATCTCTCATTTTTTCAAGAAATTAAGAGATAAACATTGCAGTTGTATAGTAACTAAAAGTTAAAGATTGTAGTTGAATACACTGTTCCAAAAACATCAAAACCACAATATTTAAATTCGATCATTCTTTATCAAACCATTAATTTCTGGGGGCTTAGAAGAGCTTTTTTCCTTGCTTTCATGGAAGTCAGATTCCAAGATAATCGATTGCACAGTATATTGTAACCTGTTGTTATGAGTGTGATGGATTATATATGTAGTCAAAGAATTTGTCAGATGTTGAAACAAACACGAATGAACAATTTGGAAACATTATGTTTATAGATGAAAACTGGGATATCATAGACTACAATTTGCAGAGATGGCTTCAGTACCTACAGTATGTTTAAGTCTCATTTGCTGTATATTTTCTTGGAGAAAATACAGATAAAAATAATTTGGAAATATGTAATACACATGCAGATGAGTGCCAGATTTTCTACTTTAACCTATTTATATACCCTTTGTATTTAGACTGATTTATTTTCAGTAATTGGAAATATATTTGGAGTTATGTTGGCACTAAAGTAGAAACTTGCTATTTGGAATACTTAAGTTTGAGCTCCTTTATCAGTCAAGCTATTTGAAAGCATGTGTACTGGAGGGAGAGAGGGAAAAGCCAAATTATTGGGTTTTGGCAGAAATTGTGAATAGATGAACACATCATATAACATTAAAAAAGAGGAGATTTATTGTATGTCACCGGCTTCATGGTAACCATTTTGTGTTCTGCTGCCTCATGGTAATTTAAGCCTGTTCCGGTAAAGGTAAACTCTTCAGCTTCCACTTATTGCAGAAAGGAGTACACCGACAGAATAATTCTTGTGAAGCAGCTGACACGTGGCAAGTCATCCCTTCCCCCATCTATCTTGTTATAATTTGTATGTCCAGATCTTAAGTTTCAAAACATTTTGGTCTTCTACCACAAGAGATGCTTAAAAAAAAAGCTTTTCCTGATTCATTATGATACTACCATATTTAAAAAGACGTGGGCCAAGATGCTTTGGTGGAATACAGAAAAGCAGAAGAACAGGTTGCTTAAAATAGATGAATTACCTTCTCTCTCAAGGTTGGACAGAGTGCATTTTACCAGTTTAGTAAGAAGACCTGCAATCAAACCTCCCGCAGCAGTTTTAAAACCCTTTTTTATAATCTTGTCAGTCTACCATACTGCTCATCTACATCAGTTAACTCCTCCTTTCATTTGCTGTCTCTAGGTAATACAGTTCCTGCTGCATGTAGCTACTCTCCCACTTTTCCAGTTAGCTCAAACCCAGATCCCATATCTACACCCACTTCCAATGATATTTATCTTAATATTGACCCTCTATTAATTTTGGCCCTGTCAACACTTGTGCACCTCTTACAGTGCCATTTCTAATGTCACATCTAACCTCTTTCCCCATCTAATTTCCTGTTGCTGGGAGGTGGACAGGATGCCTGTTCCGTCTCCTAAAAGATCATAGCCATTCATGATTTCTTCATCCTTCACTTCTTTCGGCTCCTAGTTCTTACACAGGCCTGGGTCCCTTCATCTGATACCTATAGACTTGTATTCTCTTATTCTGTCTGCTTGGGATCTGCTTTTGTCCTGTCCTGTCTCTTCTGTTTTTACTCCCCTGTTCCCTTATTTTTGCTATTTTTAATAGCACTGCATTCAGCTTTCCTTTTCCTATTTGTGTTGATGCCTCATCAGCTTTCCTCTGATTTTGACACCTCTCTCATCTCTTTTCCTCCTCCCGTTCTCCCACAACTTTCTCATACACCAAAAGGAGTCACTGATTTTCATGATAAATCCAAAGACTAGTAGAAGTGAATTTAAGCAAATGTTCTAAAATGCGATAGTAAATTATCAACCAGATAAAAACTAGAAATGTTGCAATACTTATTAATGACCTCACCCATGCAATAAGATTTGTTGTTCTTACTATTATTAGCATTGATTTCAGTACAGATAAACCCAAAGATCAGCAATGGCTCATACAGGTGTGGCTCCAATATAGCTTCACTGCTGTTAGCAAAGAACCCATTTCTCTTGCTGTGTTTTATCCTGCAAGATTTCTCATTATATCATTATCTTCCGAGTTCCAAAAATGATCAAATCTAGCTCAAAATTTCCGTGTGTGTCTGTCCTATTTTTACCCAAACAAAAAAACCTCCTCCTTTCTTTGTTTACCTACAATCCAGGGGTGTCAAACTCATGAGGCCCAGTAGGCCAGGTGAGTAACACAGGGCCAGTCTGTGGGCCAGATGAGTGGCATGGAGCTGGTTCTCGTGCCAGAGTGGGCCGGCAGACTAGCCGCACACACCAGATCCAGTGGGGCAAGGTGGTTAACACACCAGTCGTCTTGCTTTTATCTACCACCACTCTTCTTACCTTTTTATGTATACTATATTCTTTATTATGTATATAGGTATCTCCCTTCCTTTGCCTAAATCTTTACACCTTCCATTTTGACTTCATTTTAACTGGCTTTCCTTTACTTTGTCACTTAAAGCATGATTCCCTGGAAAATTATTATGCTTGTACCTGATATAATCAAACTTTCCACCACCTATAACATTACAGTTAATTTCATTCATTTCTAAGCGCCCTTCCTTAATTTCCCCCCAAAATCCACTCCCTTTGCTCCTACTCTCATGCTGCACAATGTCTCTGTTGGAAAATCCATCACTATTCTGCTTGCTTTCACCCTAAATTTCTTCTCTTTTCCTCCATTTCTGCCATATGCCTAGCTGAACATCTTGAATTGTTCAGCATAATTAAACCTCAGTCACCTTCTTTCCATTTTCAGTTCACTTCTCAGACCCTTTATTTCCCTCTCCTCATGGATTTCACCAAAAAAAAAAAAAAAAAAAAAAGATTGTGGCTTTCTCTCCCTCTTCCCATCAAAGACGTACAAGTTTCTTCTATTCAAATCCTTCCACTTGCCTCAGTGACCTCCATCTCTTGATCTCACTTTTGCTGATTCTCATCCCCTTCCTTGTTGCTCTGCTTAGCCTGACACTCGACTCTAGTTTTTTTGCTCCCAATAGAAACATGCTTTAGTTTTCTATCATAAATATTGCTGCTTTCCTGGTCGAAATCAAGAGTATATCAATCTTCATTAAATTGCTCACGCAGGAAACAATGCTGGAGTCACCCTGGTCTGGAGAAGGAACCCTTCCATCAGGGGGCTAGAGAATGTTCCCTCAATCAAGGAGCACCCCATCATGGGGATGCTGTTTATCTCAGCAATTTCCACTTGTAAAAATGAATACCTCTTCATACTTTTAATCTCTTTAGAACAAAACAGCATGCTTTATCCCACTTAGCTCTTCAACTACTGCCACATTTCCCTTTTCCTATTCATTTCTATTCTCCTCAAATATTGTATTTGTAATCAGTGACTTGATTCTCTTCCTCCAATTCTGTTTCATTTTCCTACCCCTTGAACTTTTGTCGCAGATTCTTTTGTCCCTTCTTAGCCAATCTCAGTACTTTTCTGTCATCATCAACCATGACTATCTTCAACATTGTCAACAGCACCTATCCTGAAATCTTGACCTCCTTTGGCTTCGGTGCTTCTGTTCTCTTCTTACTTTTATAATTCTTCTTTCTTCTTCATTATAATTTAAGGACATTCCTCCTCATCCATATCCAAATCTGGAGTGATTTTGCTTAACTTTGCCTCTGGTCCCCTCCTCCCACACCTTCTTGATGGGAAATTTCACCTATAAGCATAAATACAAATAAATAATAATGGACCTGTAAATGTACTTTTCCCTATTCATAGATTCATAGATGTTAGGGTCGGAAGGGACCTCAATAGATCATCGAGTCCGACCCCCTGCATAGGCAGGA
>NW_005842567.1:485645-516354 GCF_000455745.1 Alligator sinensis | reverse complement strand
CTTGAAGACCCCCAGAGTACGGGAGAGCATCACCTCCCTTGGGAGCCCGTTCCAGACCTTGGCCACTCGAACTGTGAAGAAGTTCTTCCTAACGTCCAGTCTAAATCTGCTCTCTGCTAGCTTGTGGCCATTGTTTCTTGTAACCCCCAGGGACGCCTTGGTGAGTAAAGCCTCACCAATTCCCTTCTGTGCCCCCATGATGAACTTATAGGCAGCCACAAAGTCGCCTCTCAACCTTCTCTTGCGGAGGCTGAAGAGGTCCAGGTGCCCTAGTCTCTCCTCATAGGACTTGGTCTGCAAGCCCTTAACCATACGAGTGGCCCTTCTCTGGACCCTCTCCAGGTTATCCACATCCCTCTTGAAGTGCGGCGCTCAAAATTGCATGCAGTATTCCAACTGCGGTCTGACCAGCGCCCGATAGAGGGGAATTATCACCTCCTTGGATCTGTTCGTCATGCATCTGCTGATGCACGATAAAGTGGCATTAGCTTTCCTGATGACTTCGTCACACTGACGACTCATGTTCATCTTGGAGTCCACTAGGACTCCAAGATCCCTTTCCGCTTCCGTGCGACCAAGCAGGTCATTTTCTAGGCAGTAGGTATGCTGGACATTTTTCCTCCCTAGGTGCATTCTTCCCTAGGTGCACAAATCTATATTTGTGAATAGATGTGTTTCAAGAAATCTTAGTTAGTTATTTGTATATGCATTTACATGATTGAGCCCTAGGAGCATATATCCACTATTGATTGGTTCCAAGTAAAATAGTTTATTACTAACTGTCAAAGCAAACACCAGAACAAGTGTCATAAAAGACACAAGTTGTAATTCTTGTTTTGGTAGCTTTTCCCCTGCAGTTTTACATGTATGGGCATCTACAGCATTTCAGCTAAACCTCACAGTAGGGAAACGAATTGTATTTGTATTCTTGCTTTCAGGAAAAACACTATTCTCAGTTCATATTTTGTATAATACATAGGGCTAATATTTAGGGTACGTGACCTAAGCAACAATGAGGAAATGAGCAAAATCTCTTCATTTTTAGAGGCATTCTTCACTTGATCCAACAGATAGCAATCCCATTCTGATTTTGATGTGCTGAACTGTTATCAGATGTTCTAAGATTAAAGACAGGCCAGAGCTAGCTGGGTTTCCAAAATCTCATCATTTTTATTCTGTTCCAGTACAATAGTTTATTTCTTATGTTTTTCATAGTCTTTGATATATTTACTTACAAATGGTGAGTTTTGAGTCTGGAAACAGGTGATGATCACTCTTATTCTTTGCCCCCGCAAAGCCCCTTGTATGTCTTAAAGAGCTTCTTTAGTCTTGTAACAGGAAAAAGTGTAGCCTCTTATCTTAGTATCTTTTTCTAAATAGCTAGTACTCACAGAATTTTAAAAAGTCACTCAAAAGTTCCATAAAGTTATACAAAAGAAATTCCTCTTGTGTATGAAATCCCAATGGGCATATGGTGAGTTCCCTGAAGAAGACTGATGTGTTGAAATGTTTGAACACAGAGCCTACTTTTGAGAATTACTTTCTGTATGTGGGCTGACAGCCGTGACTGCTGTGAACCTCAGAGTGGGGGGTGGGGGAGGAGGGGCCGAGGAAAGTAAAGACACATTTCAAGTATTATGTGTATAGAATATAAATAAAAAATGTTTTAGGATTTATTTTTTACTCTTTAATGATACTCCTTAGATATTTGAAGGGTGGGGGGGGGGTGAAAAACCCTTTCCTTGTTATATTTGCCTCTGCAAGGTTTTTTTTCACCCATTTTTTATGATGCACAGCAAACAAAGTTTTTCCTTTGATGCTTGCTTGCTTGTTACATTTTAAAATGTATTCCATTAATCTTTGTCTTGTTTATTAATATTTTAACTCATTTTTTACTCATACTGGTGTAACAAATGGAAAAATCTATTTGATGTGACTGGCCCCAGAGACTCTGGTTTCTGCGTATCCACAGCCAAAGTTCTTAGTTTAAGTATTTGATATCATTGATTTTGGTTTTATCCTGACCAACAGTTCTTGTGCACATAGGATTCATTATACAAGGATAGTCTGCCTGAACTTTGTGAGGTAATCTGTGTGTAAAGAAGTTTCACTTTCTGAAATGAAGTGTACTTATAGTTGGTATAAGGCCTTTTACTTGACTAGCTTTTATATATATCCCGTTTATACATTTCCTTAACTAAATCCTGCCCAAATATCAGCTTTGTTTTTTCTCATGTAATTAAGATATACTGCCATGACTAAAATGTGAATGCATTTAAGCCATCCATGTAGTTGTTTTATGCTGACCTTTCACATTCAAACAGTGCCAGACTGACTTTTATTATACTTTTTTTTTGCTAATTTTAGCTAGTTGTGATTTTAAAACTTTTTATTGGCTATATCACACAGGGTTTTTGGTAGTAAAATGGAAAGTTAAAAACAGGGATTTAACTTTAATGGTCTAATGCAGTGGTCACCAACCAGGGGATCTCGACCCACCAGTAGATCGACTCCAAGAGGAGCCGAGATCTGAGGCTGGGATCGGGGGTCAAGTGCCCGTGTGCATGCACACCTGTGCCCCAGCCCAGCAGGTCAGTCCATGGGGAAGAGAAGATGTGGGGGCTAGATCGAGGACCCCATGGTGAGGGACACTGCTGCAGAGGCAGGAGCAGGGGTAAATTGAGTGGGGTTCTGGCCAGGTGGGATTTACCTACTGGGGAGGCATGTCCCCAAATAATTTTTTCTCCCTCTGCCTCGATTTGCCTCCCCCCCCCCCCCCCCCCCCCCCACCCATGCTGGGGGGGAGGGGGAGGGAGGGACGTTGGAGTGGTGCATGGTACATCTTGGGTTGCTTTTAAATGCCAAAGGTGATCACCTACTGTAAAAGGTTGGAGACCACTGCTCTAGTGATAGGATAAGATAAGCAGCCATCATTACTCAAATGCATTAGGTTCCTAATGCCCATGACATTCTTTAGGAGTTATGTTAGGAGGCATGTTGGGAGTTATTTTATTATTGTTATGGTTATTATTATTATTATTAGGTTTGCAATCAGCTCTCACCTTTTGCCTGTAATTATTAATGTAAAAACAAAATAGATATTTTTTTATATTAAAATTAAGTGTATTTTTCCTGTCATTATTGACTAAAAAAGAGAAATCTAGGGGTGAGGTTTTCAGAAGCCCTCAATTTTGGCTTGGCTCTGTTTTCGGCCCGAGTGGATAGGAATTTTGCCATTGGCCTTGGTGAGAATGGAGTTAGGTTGCTGCTGACAGATTTTCAAACCTACTGTCTTTTTTTCCCTTCTGTTTTGTATTGGAAATCAAAGAAATATATATACTGAACAGGATGCTTGTCTCTTCACTCTAGGTGCCCTTAGCATACACATGCCAAAAAAATCTCTATCAGCTAATATATAAAATATAACCCCCAAAAGCCTCCATAATAACAAAACTTGGACAAGAACAATGTGTGTAAACTGGCTTTGTATAAATTAGGTGAAAATTAAATCAAAGTTTCGAAGTATATGAGGATTGAAGTTTTGTAACAGCCTTCCAGTAGAAATAATGGAAGCTAAAAACCTAACTGGTTTCATGGCAAAATTAGATGCATTTATTAAGGGATTGTATGACATGGTTGCTTAAGATGGCAAAGGACTGGATACAAGGACCTGAAAATTCCTTTTTAGTCCTATTTCTTGTTTAATCCCTAACCAGGTAACCAGGAAAAGTAAAAATTTAAGATACCCTCTCTTTCTAATGGCTAGTCATGTTTACAGTTTGTTCATCCTAAATACCTTTTGTTGGAAACTTTGAAACATTGTAAAATGCATTAGATTAATTTCAAACAAAATTTGTCCTGAGCCTGGTGTCTCCTACATAAGGGAGACATGTGATACTTGTAGAATTCAGGAAATTCTGTTGATTCATTCTGAGAGTCTTTTTTGTCCACATAAATCTTATCTATGTTAGGATTTCTCGATCAGAATATATCCTTATCTAAGAACCCTGCACTGCAAGGTTTTAGTGAAGATATTATCCTGCGTTATCCTGCGCTAACATTATGTCAATGCATTTTTTCTTTCTGCTATTGACTCTAGTATTATGGAAACTAGAGGATAAGCACTTTCTGGTGATATGATCTGCAGATATAAATGTATATTGTCTACTGTGATAGATTGAAGAAGGAACAATGTATTAATATTGAAAGGCAATAAAATAAGTAATTTCCTACAACTTTTGTATAGTCCGCAGTTCTAACCTGGGCTAATGACAGGAAAAGTTGTCAGCATAAACTAGTTTGCCACTCTCATGCAGTAAAGCAGTATTGATGGGAACATAGTAAGAGCGTGATGACAGCAATGCAGTACGGCCTGACTAGTGCTCTGGTGCAAAATGCTGCCAGGCATATGAAAAAATGCAAGCATAACCGAAAAATAATTCTCTTCAATATCTACATAAGGCCACTGTTAGACATGTTAAGATGCCAAGGGTTCAGCTGCCATTAGTGTGCTGATTACACTCAGCTGTGTATCTCATTCTGGTGCATCTCGTTCTGGCAGCCGCTATCATTGTGATGATGTCAGAATGCCTGAAGTAAGTTGGCTTTTGGATGAAGAGCATCTGACTCAATGCGACTGAATTAATGCTGGTTGGAAATGTTTTAAAGAACTGGCAGAAGTGTTTATCCCTTTCACTGAAAGCACCCATTCTTCAAAGTGGTATAAAAAGCTAGGGCTTGGTGCAGCTCTTCAATAAGCTTAGAAATTCAGTATCTAAAAATGCTATCTTTCAGCTCTGTTCTTCTATGAATCTCCAGGGATCTGGCAGTAGTGATCTGCATGTTCATTTCATTATAATTGTAATTCACTGCATTTGAAGTGGAATGCAAATACTTTGCACAAGGTCTGGTTGGTACAAAATACAGCGACCCACTTTATCTATGGCTTTGGCAGATCTGAGCACATCAAACCTCTCTACTGCTCTCCAGCCAGCTGCCAATATTAGCTTAAGGCTTTGGTCCAAAACATTGAAGTAATTAATGGAGCCAGCCCCAGCTACGTAAAAGGCTGAATTTCTATTCATGAACCATCAGAACAGCTGAACTCCCCATGGATAGTGCAGACCTGGAGAGAGCTCAGGATAGCGTGGGGTTGGTGGTAAAGCATTCCTTGCTGAGGGGATCTAGGCCTAAGACAAACTTCTAAAGCAGATGAGGTGAATGCAGAGCCCTGGTTGTGTTAAGAAATGCAGCCAAAACATTGCCCTTTGAAAAGATCTTTCCATTTTAAGGAAACTTAAGTACATTTAAAGCTGAATCAGCCAGGAGTTGCTTTCTAATCTTCAGTTCCTACATACCTCAAATATAAGAGAGAAATAGCTGTTACCTTATTTCAAAGAGTTGTTTTTCCCAACAAAGATGTCAGACAATCCCAGATTTCCACACAGGTTTTTATTATCTTCATTTTTAATTTAGAAAGCATCCAGATACTAGGCTGATAAGTGACATGGTAAAGCCCTATCATAGAAGTATCATCAATATATATTTTTGGGTTTCAGTGTTTCTTTTAAACTTAAACATATGATTCTCCTGAAATTAAGTATATGTATCAGGTACACTTGGTATTTAAAATCCGTATGCTTTATAGTTTGCTATTGTTATAGTCACTAGCATTTTCAACCTATTACTAGCAGAGGCCAAGTATATTATCAATGAATGCGAAAGGTGACAGATCTCAAAGTCTTGAATGTTTTAATATAGTCAAATGAAAATGTTATAAGCATAATTGTTGGCAGGCTCAGACAAAGAATTTCTAAACAACACACAACTGTTGTATTTAATTTCTTTAGTGAAACAGGAATATTTCACCATTATGCATTACGTAAATTACTAGGGACAGAATTGACAGTGCTGAAATAATTTTTTCTCCTACTTCAAAAATCAGAGAATTGCTTAAATATTTGTACACAAAAAGTACATCAGGGTAATTTATTCAAATATGAACCAGCATAACTCAGTTTTAGAATAGCTGCTATATGTGCACATTTTCGTGGCATGTCTTATCTACCTTTGTTAAAAATAGTTTAACAAGTATATAGCCAAGGTCTAACGTTACCAAGCATAAATTTGGCTTTGAGCTTACTTCTGAGAAGTTGCACAATGAACATCATTCCACTTTTTAGTAGAGGCGTTTTGCCTTCTAAGTGTCTTTAAAAAAATCAAATTCCTAACCTGCAAGTATATAATAACCTAATGCAAGGGTAGATATTTTATTCCAGTTGCAGGCTGGAATGACCCATCCCAAATCAGACAAAGCAGGCAGGTGAACACTAGGACTCAGCCACTAGCACTTCTCTCTATAGTGGCATGGGGAGAGCATCTGCTACCGAAGTCTCATGTCTGTGGACTAGATCCCCAGTGGCTTTGAGGTGGATCAGGACAGTGGGCCATAAGTTGCTGACCCCTGGCCTAGTATGTTATGTATATGTATGAACATAGTTATATCTACCTGGGTCGTATTGCTAATTTGGACTTTTATTTCCAAAAAAAGTATAGTTGCTAACCCACATAATGACAAAGATAACTTTCTGTGAATAAACTGCTGACTGTCTCAGCCTTCAACAAAGGTATAGAAGATGTAACCTGCCTTGTTCCTCCTAATGGTATGTTAAGGTATGAAAGTATGAAGATACTTCATGCCACAGTAAGGAGTCATCTGAGCTAAAATTATAGATCCTGATACAACAAAGATGCATGTGATGTAAGTTTGCATAAATGGTAATCCTATTTACCTAACATCAGTAGAAGTTCTTTGTTGGCTCAGGGTGGCTTACTTATTGATGTAAATTAGTAGGGCCAAACTATGGTTTGGTCACTCTTGACAGAATGATGTTTAACACTGCTGCTCTAATAGGTCCCATCTTGCTTCCTAGTTTGGCTTGACATTAGACAAACCTCTGTGTTAAAACTGTATTCCAGCATGTGCTCAGAGGTAACTTGTCATTAATTCCTTTTATGGTCAGCAAATATGTCAGAAAGGAACATTCTAAAAGTTTTTGTGGATATTTATTCTAGTAGTCATGTTTGACTTGTTTGCTTCAGTTGGTCAGTATTTCTTTCTTATAGTAACTAGTATGAGAAGTGATCACAGTGTTTCTGCTTCCTGACTAGCTGACTGAAACATAAGATGACAATTCAAGACCATTTAAAATTGAATAACAAGTAAAAGCAATAACTGACACAAATGCTATGTGCAATTCACCAAGATTCACGAGGTCACATTAAAGAGTATATTCTTGCCTGCCACATAAGCATTAACATATTGGTAGATCCCTGAAATTGTCCTAAACCTAAGTGTGACTATGTATCATCCACAAGTGAGTAAATGAGGCACATCTACACATGCAAATTCTCTGGGGTGGGTTTATTATAGAGTAATTTACTCTAGAGTAAACCTACCCTGGGCAAGCATCTATACGTGCATAGAATCAGGAGCAGATTTGCTGCTCATGGCAGCAGTCTGCTTCACCCCGCCCCGCTCTGGGCCTGCACCAGCCAGGGGGAACTGTAAGCTCCCCTGTGTTCTAGCCCAGGGACTGGCAGGGAGCATGGGGCCAGGAGATAGCTGTCTCCTGGTGGGGGCCAAGCGATTGCTCTATACCCCTGGAAGCTGCCTGCTGCCAGGGTAGGATCTACCACCAGAGCCTGGGCAGGGACAATGTTCCCCTGCCCTGGCAGCAAGGAGCTCCCAGTCCCCACTCTGTGATCATGGACCTGCGGCTGGGAGATAACAATCATCCAGCTCCTGCTCCGTGATCGCAGAGCAGGGCCTGGGAACTCCCTGCTGATGGGGCAGGGGGACACTGTCCCTGCCCGGGCTCTGGTGGCAGAGCCCGCCCCAGCAGCAGGCAGCTCCCAGGGGCAGGGAGCAATCTCCCGCCCTCTGCTGCCTGACTGACCAGGAGCAAATTTGCTTCCAGTCAGCCATCTACATGTGCCATATTGTGCAGAAATTTATTCTGACTAATTTGCTACTTGCATTTAGAGGTTGCAAATTTATTTGAAATTAGAGCAAATTAGTGTGCAGTAAGCACCTGCACATGTAAACACACCCAATAAAAACTAGTTTTTTGACTCCGGCTTCAACTTCCTATCATAAAACGAATGTGGATGTTTAATGAGGACATAAGACAAAAATTTGTGTGTGTGTGTGTGTATTAAAGTACATACCTCGTGCTTATTTGTACATAAATAAAGGCATGATAACAAGATGTATCAAAGTTTTCCTTGACATAAGTTTGATATATGGATGATTTGATTGAGAATATAGACTGAAACAAATAAGTGCCTTTAAAAACTCAGTATCACCCTAGTTCTTGGTGTACTCCGACATGTATATATTTTAAAAAAAGCACCCTATTTTATTCCTTCCTGCAGTTAAGACTAGTAGCTGTGTTGGTTTATTTAAAGCATAATTTATTTAGCTAATACCACACGCCAGTTGTATCTAGAGACCAGGTAGAAGGAGAGGAATAGGTAAAGACAAATTTGTGTTTCAAAGAATTGTGCTATAATCTAATTCAGAATGCTGCTCAGATATGAGAACTCATCAACAACAAGACAATTTCCAAAATATTTCTCTGTTATACTACCACCAAGTTTAATTTGCCTTTACCTGAAAGGCTGTAAAATATTGTAGGAAAAGATGAGCTAGAGAACAGTAATTTTGTGAGATAGCAAGAATCTAATTCCCAAACACCTTCCACAATATTTTATTTTTTGTAATTTTGCTTCAAAGTAGCATCTGCAGTTCTTGGTAATCCGTGTGCTGTTTAGTTAGTGGTTATTTTTCCTTAGGTAGTTTACAGTGCTATAGAATCTGACACTGCTTTTATTGCTTTTATATACCACATTAGTTATGCAGTTTCTTTTCTTTTCTAAGTACTTTGAAATGTTCTAAAACCAAGTGCACTAATGCTGAGCATATTTCTTACTGCATTCTGATAGCAAACCTGCTTTTTCTATCCCCCACCCCCTACTTCCTCCTGTTAATTCTTCACAGCCTTTTCAGTTTGTAGAGGGAGCTTCATTGGGGAAGCAATGAGGGACTTCTGCAGTGGTGACTAATCTACATTTTTCTTCCCTATTGCATGCCTGCCTACCTCTCCTCTTCCCCCCCATGATTATCAAGGGAATTTTGCTGTGGAAAACATAAAGGGGCTTTTCTACTGTGCCATGTTGTATTTATGTTCTGCCATGTTCCCTTTAAAACATAGTTTGGATATGAGAAGGAGGATGTAAAATATTAGAAATTTAAATAATCATTAAATATTAAACATTGTAAGTATAACATGATAAAGACATAGATGGCAACTTGGGCAGCAGTGGCCACGAGATGATTGAGTTCAGGATCCTAAAGAAAGGAAGGAAGGAGAGCAGCAGAATAAGGACTCTGGACTTCAGAAAATCAGATTTTGACTCGCTCTTAGAACTGATGGGAGGCCAGTCTGAGGGGGAGAGCAACCCATGAGTGTTAGTTGCACTTTAAAGGAACCTTAATGAGAGTGCCAGAGCCAACAATCCTGATGCACAGGAAGAATAACAAGTATGGCAGAAGACCAGTTTGGCTTAGCTAACTCTTCAATGAGTTAAAACACAAAAAGGAAGTGGAAACTTGGACAACTAGGGAGGAGTATAAGAGTATTTCTCAGGCATGCAGGAAGGCTAAAATGCAAATAGAGTTCCAGCTAGCAAAGGACATGAAGGGCAAGAAGAAGGGTTTCTACAAGTATGTCAGCAACAAGAGGAAGATCAGGGAAAGTGTGGGTCCCTTAATGAATGGGGAGGCAACCTTGTGACAGATGATGCAGAAAAGGCTAAAGTACTCACTGTCTTTTTTTTACCTTAGTCTTCACAGTCAAGGTCAGCTACCAACTACTATACCTGGCAATAGAATTTGGTAAGGAGGTGAACAGCTGACAGTGGCAAAAGAACAGGTTAGGGACTATTTAGAAGAGCTGGACATGTACAAATCCATGGGGCCAGACAAAATGCACCTGAGGCTACTGGGGGAGTTGGCCAATGTGATTGCAGAGCCACTGGATTATCTGTGAAAACTTGTGGTAATCAGGAGAGGTCCCAGATGATTGGAAAAGGGCAAGTATAGTTCCCATCTTTAAACAAGGGAAGAAGGAGGATCTGGGGAACTACAGCCTCAGCCCCTGGAAAAGTCATGGCACAGGACCTCAAGGACTCCATTTCTAAGCACTTGGGGAAGAAGGTGATTAGGAACAGTCGGCATGGATTCACCAAGGGCAAGTTATGCCTGAACAACCTGTTTGCCTTCTATGAGATGACTGGCTCTGTGGCTGCAGGGAGAGCAGTGAATGTAATATACCCTGACTTTCACAAGGCTTTTGATACGGTCTCCCACAACATTCTCACAAGCAACCTAAGGAAGTATGGGTTGGATGAATGGACTGTAATGTGGATAGAAAACTTGCTGGATTATTGGGTTCAGAGGGTAGTAGTCCATGGCTTGATGTCTAGTTGGCAGCCAGTCTCAAGGCTGGTTTTGTACAATATCTTCATCGGTTTAGATGAGGTTTGCAGATGACACCAAACTGAGGGTAGGGCTAGGATTCAGAGAGACATGGACATATTGGAGGATTGGGCCAAAAGAAATCTCATGAAGTTCAATAAGGATAAGTACATATTCCTGAATTTAGGATGGAACAGTCTCATGCACTGGTACAGACTGAGGACCAACTGGCTGGGCAGCAGCTGTGCTGAAAAGGACCTGGGGTTTACAGTGGACTGTAAGCTGAATATGAACCAACAGTTGTGTAGAAGGCTAAGAGCATACTGGGTTGCATTAGTAAGAGTGTTACCAACAGATCGAGGGAAGTGATTATTCCCCTTTACTCAGCACTGGTGAGGCCACATCTGGAGTACCATGTCCAGTTTTGCCCCTCCTTCCCCCTCTCCTCCACCCCCTCCAGAAAGGATTTAGACAAACTGGAGGGAGTCCAGGGGAATGTGATGAAAATTGTTAGAGGGCTGGGGAACATGACTTTTGAGAAGAGACTGAGGGAACTGGATTTATTTAATATGGAAAAGAGAAGACTCGGGGGATTTAATAATAACAACTTCCTGAAGGGTGGTTACAAAGAGAATGGAATTAAACTGTCCTCACTGGCAGCTGATAATACAACAGAAAGCAATGGTCTCAAGTTGCAGCATGGGAAGCTTACAGTAGATCTTAGGAAGAACTTTCTCACTGGGAGGGTAGTAAAGCACAGGACCAGGCTACCCAGAGAGGTTGTAGAATCTCCATCCTTAGAAGTTTTTAAGACCCAGGTAAAGATCTGGGATGATATAGTTGGGGATGGTCCTGCTTTGAGCGGGTAGTTGGACTTGTGAGGTTCCTTCCAACCCTAATTTTCTATGATTCCTTTGTGAAGTCAAAAGTAATTTGGAAAATAAACTAAATAAAGCTTTGTCCTTGATTATAGGTTATATCTATTTATTTTTCTTTTCAGTATAAAAATGCACTAAGGCAGGATTCGTGTTGTTTGAAGTAACCTAGAGATGCTTACAATCTCTTATTTTCATTTGGGGGCATGCATGATTGTGTCTTCCCGTCAGTGTATTTGTTTGCTCCATATCTGTAAACACACTAATAAGATTTAAGAAGTGCAGCTATAGGATTGCACGAAACCTGCTTTTGAAAATGCAGAAGGTCCAGAAGCATAGCTGGGCACTTGAACACCATGGGGCATTCTCAGTGGCTGCTTTGTCAGAGCTGTGGCGGGCAGCCCTCTAGCATGGCTGCTGCTATTTTTGTTCCCCCTCATTATTCTTCTGAGTAGGCCTTGTGTACCATGAAACCCATGCTTGGAAGCTGACCCTCTGTGCTTTGATAGGTCCTCCACTATGTGGATGCAGGGTCTTCAGCTTCTCTAGGGAAAAGCTTCTGATTTTGTCAAGCTTTGCAAGTTTATAGAGAGTTCCCAGAGTTGTGCAGAGCAATGTCAGTGGAGACCCTACAAAGTTTTGCCAACATTACTGTGTCTGTTAGGGGTATGAAAAATCATCTTCTGTTAGGATATATTGCATCCTCCCTAGAGGCCCATGGTCATATGGCTGTTTTGGCCTGACTATAACAGCAGAGACTCTATAGTGTAGACAAGACCTAAGAGCAGGAGGGAGCATACACAATCCCCCCATGACCTTTTGAAACTCCCTCGGATCATTTATGCAGCCTGAAGTTTAAATAGCTCTTTTGTGTATTGTGGCTTCTAATTTCATGCAGACCTCACTGTGTTTTAAAGCAGGTTTTTTTGTAAAGCATACCTTACAAAAAGGATTGACCTGTGTTCCTTTCCTTATCTCTGTACTTCCTTCCAGAAGAAAATTGGCAGTGTTTTGAGACTTCTTAAACGTGCTCTCAGATGAGTGTTTTTAAGTGGTTCTAGAATGTTACTTTTTGTTTTGGATTTAGTAGATTGAAAACCAATTTCTTGGAAGTGCAAGATTTGTGTATACTTTTTCTCAGTCATTTTCGTATCTTTTGTTCATCATTTGCTCTTAACAGCAGCCAAAGGAACCACACGAATGGGCTTGTATCACTCTGCATACAGTGGTGATGGTTTTGATGCATGAATTGGGGGATGGTAGAATTTCCTTGGAGTATTCCTAGTGGTTCCTAGTGGTGGGAGAGCAGAAAGCATGGACTTTTGTGTCTGAATCTGTAATTCTTCATTCTCCTTCAGGTTGAAGAAGTCATGGCTTTTCTGGATCACAGTGAAAGTGAAGAAGAATTTGATCCAAGTTCCCTTCCAGATCCTGATAAATGCAGGGACTCAGACCAAGAAGAAGATTGTGATATTAAAGACAGCTCTGGGTATGTTTTTGGACTTGAAAATGTTGTTCTTTGGTATTTTCCATTTTTTCTCCTCTTCCTGGAAAGAAAAAAGACCATATTTTAAAGACTCCTAGCTCAGTTTTCATATTTCTAATTTTGCCATAAGTAATCTTGCACAAACACTTGGCGAGATTGCTACTTTTCAAAGACTGCTTTGTTTAGATATGCCAACAGAGCAAATTTTAAAAGGTCTTCAACACCCCTGGGAGTTCTTACTTAACAATTCTTTTGCCAAGTGGTTCTGACCAGAAATTAGCTCTCAGTTTAGCTTAGAACAATAATCCTTTTTTATGTAGCCCTGTTAGAATTTAGAATTTAAATGAGGATTGAAGGGAATCCCAGTGAAAATATTCAAACACAAAATTCTGCTAATTCTCTGAAGTCCCACCTGAAGTTCAGATACAAGTTTCTGTGCAGTCATTTACAGGTTTTGTTTGAATGGAAATTAATAAAATCATATTGGAATTTGGGAACCGCCTTGTGGGCACTGAGTAGAAGCACATATGTTTTAGAATTTTAACTGTAGATTTTAAAAAAAAATATTAATTTAAAATAGTATCCTTAAATATTTTTTTCAATATTTGTATATTGAGAGAATGTTACACTGGGGAGGAAGGATGGAAGGAGGAAGAAGATCCACTGTGACCAGATCGGTTTACTGGATTTCTTCAATGAACTGTAGCCGCATTTCCCAAATTGTGAAGCTTACCCTCCCCTGCAGAGGTGGGGTGGGGGGTGCTGCAAAAGGTTCCTGAGGAAGCACGTGCAAGTCACAACCGCATGTCCCCTTCCCCCTACCCCCAAATTCTTCCCCTCCTGCCAACTGTTAATAGCAGTGCAGGAAAACAGTGATTGGGGCTGATTCTCTTTGCCACTGATTTCTCTCCTTGCTGCCAAATTTCATCAGCAGCATTTGGTGGTGGGGAAGTGGTGGCAGCAACTGAAGTAGTAGGGTGCAGGAGTGCCAGACCCTGCTATGATGGGCCATAATACTTGGGGCAATGCTACTCTATAGGAGCCATAAGAACCTCGCCATGTTAAATTCACTGGGGTTTTGTTACTGACTTAAAAGCAGGCAGGATTTCACTTCCTGTGTCTCTGACAAACAGAGGTGGCTTTTTGTGTTATCAGCTCTGATGCATCTTGAAATCATGACACCAGCACTTAATGTTTTTAGACAGGAATATAGATGTTTATTTTGTTCTGTTTGACTCAACAGGAACTTCTAGTTGTCAGATACACAAGCATCTTTTGCCTCAGTCCAAAGAACCTAAATTTTCTTTGGGTAGTTTGTCAATAAACCTGATGTAGCTGCAGAGTGGGTGGGATGAGTGACATTGTGGTAAGGCTGCAGAGATCATGCCTCTTGGTACCCAGGAACTTGTTGACTATAGCTTCCCTGTCCTTACTAGCCTGCAGGTTAATCAAGCAAGCAAACCAGGCACAGGGCAGGAGGAACGAAGGCATGCCATTTCCTTAGCTGCCATAAATTAATCTTTCCCAGGGAAAGGAGGAAACAAAAGAACAATTTTGACTCTCAATCGCAATTCTGAATCATAATTCCATACTGAGCTGCCCCTACTCAGTAGAAAGACTCAATCTAGCATTCTAAGAATATGCAGAAATGTCAAGGAAACCACAAAAAATACTATTACTGCTTAATAAAGCTCCTTCAGTACATTTTTTTTCTAGTAGCTTGGGCCAGCACATTTAAAGCCTAGCTGAGGGAAAGGGAATAATTTTATAATATATTTTGCACATAACAGGGAAGTTTAGATAAATATGATGGAGCATTGATCTTAACCTTCTGTGGAAGGTTAGCTATTGTCGGGAAATTAATATTGTTTTACCTGTGGGATTGTGGGAGGCAGATCTTGTGGTGGATGAGACGCATTGTTTTACCATTGGAAGACTTGTACAGATCTGTTTGACTTCTTGGAGCCATTATGAAATGTTTTTTTCAAATGCTAGCAGTTGGATGTGGTCCAATAAAAGGTATAATTGAAGTTTTTCAGCTAAAGGTAAGATTTTTGAGGACCTTGATGCAAGAAAGAAGTCAAGTTAATCTGTCAAGGACTGTAGCGGTCCAGGCTACTGGGATGCAGTGGCATTGAGACCAAGTTTGGAGGACTTAAATTTGGAGGTACACCTATACATTGGTCCCATATTGGATCGGCACTGATATAAGAAAAAATAACTGTCTTGGCAGTCAACTTTGTTGGGCTGATGTAGCCAATAATGTCACCAGTAAATGCCCCGAGCATGCGCGCAACAGCAGTGCAGTACGCAGGCGGCCAGGAGCGCAGCCTGGCAGTGTGGGGAGCAGCTGGGTCTGGTAAGCCTGTTGTGAGGGAAGGGGCGTGGGGGGGTGCAGATCCAGGCCCCCCACAGTGAGGGAGGGAGTGGGGCAGGGGCAGGTGTTGCACAGCTGAAGTGGGGCACGGGTACAGCTGTGAGTAGCTTGTCCAGGGGATATGGGGGAAGGGGGCAGCTCACATTGGTGTGTGCAACCCGGGAAGGCATGGTGGGAGTGTCCCTCCCGGATCTGCACACACCAATGGGAGCTGCCCCCAGTGTGGGCTGCTGCTGCGGGCTGATGCCGGGGCTGCACTGAGCTCTTCCCGGCAGAGGACTGGGCCGGGGCTGTGTGGGCCAGGCGGTGGCAGCGCTAGGAGGGGGCTGTGGCAAATTTTGGGGTGGCTGCAGCCCCCCTTCCCCTGTACCCCTGTCCCAGCATCACCGCCGCCTGCCCCAAGCACAGCCCCAGTCCAACCCATCAGGAAGAGCTCAGTGCCACCCCGGCCGCAGCCTGCCACACCCTGCACAGATCTGGGGGCATGTGCCCCCCCATGCCCTCCCAGGATGCATGCAGTGGTGGGGGCTGCGCCCCCCACCCCCCCCCCCCCCCCCCCCTCCCCCCCCCCCCCCCTGGGCGCCCCCCCCCCCCCGCACCTTCCAGACGACCTGCTTGTGGCTCCATCCTGCGCTCCGTCCCGGCTTTGCAGCCTCAGCCCCAGCCTCAGCCCTACTCGCTCTTTCACTGTGGGGACCTCAGTCTGCACCCCCATGCCTTTTCCCTCCCCGACGCCCCTTCACCCATAACAGACGTACCAGCCAGGCACTGCTCTCCATGCTGATATGGCTTGTTAAAAATTGGCTACCACCCCAAAAATTCTATATCCTTACCTTTCTTAAATCCCAACAACTTCTGAAAAGGAAGTATGCATTGTAGAGTGTTCACCTTGAAATAAACCATGGTTTGTGGGTTGTAGCTATAAATAGTAAAGGCAGAGATTGTAAATGAAGTCTGGAGTGGAGCTGGGATGGATGGATCTTCCTGCGGTGACCTTCAGTAACTGCTGACCATATCTGTTAGTTCCCCATTCAAGAAGATAGAGCCCTTGGAATAAAGGTAAGGGTACGCCAATATGTTGGTTGGCTATCAGATCAGCACTGATAGAAGGAAAAATGACATTATTGGCTTTTTTGGTCGTAGCTGATAATTAAAGTCGTGCGCCTGGAGCACCCCAGTGAGTGTAGTCCAGTCCCTGTGCCCCACTGCTGCCCTGAGCCCGTGGCACGCTACAGGTCACGGCGGGCAGCCTCATGGGGAGGGGGCGCCAGGGAGCGGTTACAGGGTGCCGCGCTCATCAACAAAAGGACCACTACCAGTTCCTGCTGCTGCCATGACAACACCATGCATGCAGCAGAGGCCTGAGCACCGGGGCTGCCACAGAGATGTCAGGCTGGATGTCAACGAAGTAAGGCGCTGTAGGAGGGACATATTGCTCCACTGGGCACCTAGTGCCTTTGCAAAAGCAGCTCCATTCCTGCGACCACAAGAGCTCAGCTGCATGGGACCTGCTGCTGCTGAGGCAGTGGCATGCTCTGGGGCTCCAAAGGCACCCAGCACCACTGTGTGCACAAGGGTCCACACCCCCCACCCAGGACAGCAGCACGGGCTACATGGGGAGCGGAGCTGTGGGCAACATGCGTGGGAATAAGGCGGTCACAGCCTTCGTCATCAAGGACCAAAGCAGGCAGAAGGGGTGTATATGTGTGTGAGATAAATGGAAAACAAACAAACAAACAAAAAAGGTTTATGTCAGTAGTTTAATGCCTGGCACTATTACTAAATATCAGTTATCGGATCAGCATTGGCCAATGTGGTTGGTTAATCACTGGCTACCGGTATCGGCCAATAACATGTTTATTGGTGCACCCCTAAATAAAGGAACAGTGAGGGATGACCCAAAATAAAATGGCCAGATGAGAATTTTAATAAGAGCAATGGGTATGTGAATTTAGAGAGAGAAATCTTATGGCAGTGACCCTACCTTAAATATAGGATCTCCTAATGAGCATTTTTTTCACACTAGGTTGAAGCCAGTGAGTTAATGGTGCATCCAATCTTTATTTTGTATATGTCTTTGTTCGTTTATGCAAGGCTTAATAGAATTTCAACATTACAGTTTTTATTATACTTTATTGCTTAAAATATTGCGTTAGCCTTCAGATGGTAAAGGCTAGCTGGGCAATGTCCCCGTCTGCTGCACAACTATATTGTAAGAGTTTTCGAAAACCTTGAAGACATCAGTTTAAAAAATTGCTGTTTGGTCTGGAGTTTGTTTACCTACCAGTAACACTAAGCTAACTGTAACAGCGATTAGCAGGAAGATCATCACTTTCTCTATTTTTTAGTTCTCTTAATTTGTGCCTTTGATACAACTTTGTACATGATCCTTTTCCTCCTGTATAATCATTAAGGCTACTTGCAGATGTTAAAAAAAACCACCCAAAAAACGGTGCTTTACTTTAAACTTGGCACATTCCTGTACCGAGCCCAGCACATGCCCAGAAGAGGCATTGTGTTAGTTGGACTCCGATCATTCAACGACTGCATAGATTGAGTGCTTTAGTGGGACTTTTTTGGTGTTTTTATGTAATAGGTGATTGAATCAGCTTTAGATAAAAGCGCCAAAAAGCCCCACTAAAGCACCTGATCTATACAGAAGCTGTGAATCTAGGTCAAAGTAACGTGCTGCCTCTTTTGGTAAAGTGGATTTTTTTTTTCTTTTAACATCTGCAAGCAGCTTTCAGTCTGTGTTAATGGCTGATGTGTTTTAACTCTTGGATTTTATGGACTCGTGAATTAAGTTTGACAGCTATATAGTAAACTAACTTATTCACAAGCAATAATTAAAAAAAATACTGTGCATATGTATTTTAGGCTGTGATAACATATAACTTAAAATAATCTACCTTGATAAAGCATTTTTCATGCTAGAATAATGATTCAAAATTGTTGACCTATTTCACCATATGTCAGCTGAGGTTTCAGTACATGAATTAAAAAATGACACTCCAGAGTCTGTGTACTTTGTTTAAAATTGTAAAAATTGTTTTCTTATTGTTTTAATCTAACTTTAGATAGAACTCTGCAAAAGATCATTTCTTTTGAAAAATTGCATTTAATCTGATCTTTGGAACCTAGTCATGCTTCAAAGCTGATTTATCTGTAAAAGTAATATTTTAGATTTCAAGTAAGTTTTATTTGATACACCCTAGCATTATGCACATTTTATATTCATATCTCATCTGAGGTAGCACAGATTTAAAGATTTTATTTGAGAGTTTAGGTGAAAGTCAAATATAAATACTTAGTTATGCAGTTTCCGTAAACATGACCCTTCCCCATGAATTTGCACAATATGAGTTCGCTTATTACTCTGATTTTCACATGCAAATGGAAGGCCTGGAGCGATAAAGGATGCCCTTTCTCAATATGCACACATTTTGTAATGAAAACCCTATGGACTTTTTAAGATAACTTTTTTATTAGTTCCATTTTTATTACTGCAAAGTTGGCCTGCTCAGTGAGCTAACTTGAGGAAACAATTTTCTCTGTGAACTTGTCATGTTATCAGTTCCATTCCATGGGAGTTAGGATCTGCTGGACTACTTTTTCCTGTCAGTTCTGGGATTTCAACTCTCTGTGGCGAGGAGCGAGGCATTCTCAGTAGACCAAACATGCCTCAAGTACCTGCTCATGGGAGGCTTCATCATAGTCGGAATCTGGCAAACTTTAGTGCACAGTGTAAGACCCATTTGTTTGACCAAGACTTTTATTTTACTTTGCAGTAATAGCGAGGGTGCTTAAACCTCTGCAAAGGGGCTGAAAAATGTCCATTTTTGCCACATTATAAATTTTCTTTTTAACCTTTTAACTATAGAACAATAATGGAAGTTTTTGTCTTTGCACAGATGTGGAGTGCAAATTTTCACAGCCTTTAGGCACTTTTACATGTGCTCCAGGGGTGGAAGGGGCAGCGCTTTAATTAGAGTGGCTTGGAGAGCCGCTCTAATTAAAGTGCTTCACGTCTTGTGTATCAGCATCCCCACGCTTAAGAATGGAGGCAACGACGCTTTAACTAAAGGCTGTTCGACAAGCTGTAGTTCAAGTGCCCCCACTGCCATTTTTAAACGTGGGGACGCTGATGCATGAGACGTAGGAGGCTGCAGGAGCACGGTAATTGTCATGCTTCAGCAGATTCGATTCATCCCAGTGTGTTGGAGCAGCCTTGTTGCTCATGTATAGACACCCTTTAATTGTGAATACAGGAGTGCTGACTTTTTTTGGTGAAAGATTCTGTGCAGTTTTTCTTGGTATTTGAATTAAATAGGCTTTAACTGAACCAAACAAAATTCCACAGGGTTCTGCAGTTTGATTAAACGTGACCTTTGGGATATTATGGAGAAGGAAGTCTTTGGACACTGCCTTGATGTATGAAATGTCAATGCATATCCCTACATGGTGGGACTGAATGGCAGGATGATTCTGTTAGCTGTGACACAGAAAAGAGGGAGCTAGATTAAGGAGGAAAGATAAAGTTCAGTTCTGGACATATTAGATTTTACCTGTTAGTAAGACATCCATAAGGAGGTGTTAAAGAAACTAAGGTTAAGGTTTAGGTAGGGGTAGACAGGTCAAAAGTGAACTGATGAATTTGAGAGTCAGTGGTAGAAGAGTGGCAATTTATCCAGGAAAGTGGACACGATCACCTATTGTGTGTGTGAAAAGGAAAGGAAGGGTAGAAGGTTATGGGACTCTGTCAGAGAGCAGGGGAGGATGATAAATACTGTGGAGCGTGATGCTAAATGATAGGAGGAGGACCTGCAGAGCATGGAATCCAAGGAAGGGACCACATGAAGATTAGCTGAGATGTCAGAGGTTGGTGGGCGGCCTGAGACTGCTACGAAGTGTAAATTAAGAGATCTCAGAGAGGACAACTTCCCTGAAATGAAAAAATTGGATAGAAAACAATTAGTGTGGAATTGGAATATAAGAAATCAAGGAAGTAGCTGGACATGGAGTATACAATAAGCTTGCAGGTAAAAGAGGAGGCGGATACATGTGGTAATTGAAAAGGCTAGTTGGGTCAGGGGCGGTCTTTTTGAGGATGTGGAGAGTGGAGGGAGAGGTGGGTGAGGAGACGGGAAGAGGGGTGGGGATGCACCAGGTTGGGTAAAGTGAGTAGAAAAAGAGACCAGATGAGAATCCTTGATATTAGTAAGGGGAAGAGAGGGTTCTGTTGTATCAACACAAATGCTGCTAGGCCACTGGAAAAAAACTTAATTTAGTCTTATGGTGAGTCACTCAAGGTGCTTGTAAACATTGGTCTAATGATTGTACCCAAAAAATAGACAATTCCCTCCAGTGAAATGAAACTTTGTAAATTAGAAGATGCCAACTGCATTTTGCCTTTTTACTTTGAAACTTTGAGATTTCTGCCCACAGCGCTGGAATAAAATAGAAATACATTAGGCTATAGCAGCTGCTGCTTGCTTTAAAGGAAAAATATGCAGTTAAAAGGACTAATTCAAAGTGAGCGTTTGAAACCTAGGGCTTCCTCCTACAGCATTTTAAAAAGAAAAACCATCTGCTCATGGTTTAGAAGTCAAAAAATGCTGTTAATTCTTTCTTTTCCCCCCTTCACATTTTTTAACAGGAGGAGTTGTACAATACAAGTCAAATTTGCCTTTGAATAAAATTTCCTTTTAGCTATACTTCTATCAACTGAGTAATTAATGACTCCAAGCATGTAATATAAGATTAATTTTTGTATATCTAGCAACATTCATCATATTTGGTTTAAGGCTATTTTAATGTGAATTGTTAATTAGGTGAAAAAATTGCAGTGTGTCGAATATGGCGGAAGAGGAGCAGCTGCTTGTCCTAAATATTCATTATGCGCTCAAATTGAATTTCTAATATTTCTAATCCTTCAGTCTTTTCTAAATAAAAATAGGAGAGAGGACAAAATTGCAATTGGACTTGTCATTACCTTTTCTTAATCTTTAATAGGCAGCACTGTTCATATTTAAATTGGCTTCTACTTGGGTCAAAGTGGAATTGATCTTGAAACTGGGGAAAGGAAATATGCAGATGAATTTTAGTTGTTTTAAAAATCAAGCGGTGTCATTTCTGTTGAAGTTAGCTGTATGGATGGTCTGTCATGAGCTGGCAACTGTACAGGTCAGCATTTAGTACTGCTTTTATGTAGAGCTTTGTTTGCCATGGAAATCACAGATAAGGTGCCATTTCTTCTGCCTTTTTTGATGATGTTACATTTGGATACTGAATACATTGTTGACCTACTGGATATGTACAGTTCTTTGTTATATTTTCTGCATTATATTTTCTTATTGGCTAATTTGACTTCAAGCCATGGTGTTCCTTCAAACAGGCATTGCTCAAGCAACGTTTTATGATATCTGTGAAGGCAGAATTTATGTGATTATGGCTAGAAAAGTTGTCAAAAACTACATTGTGCAGGACTGTCAGAAGGACTTCATTATACTGATGGCTGGATGGCAGGTGATAGACTCCTTGTGAACTTTTGTATAATCATAGAAAAGCTTTTAGTTGTTCGGAGAGTGAAGAAACTGCTTGCTTCATAGTTTGTCATCTTGCCCATCATTAGAAGTAGATGATGCTAACTAATGCATGGGCAGTTCTATTTCATTCATTTTAATTTCTCGGGCTGTGAGGACCCTTGGAGGGGCAGGGTTAAACTTTTATTTTTTTGCTTTGCTGTCAGTGTTACAAATTTAGAAGAAAAATTGAAAATATTACACTAAATAGTTGCTTGTTTTGTTTTTTCCCTCCATTACTTCTATTGAAATGAGTAAAAATGCTGATAGTTTTTGTCATCTTTCAAGGGAAAAAGGCATTAAATATTGGCACATATATAATGTACGTACATTTTGGAATGCATATAGTGTGTGTATGTGTGTGTATTTATTTATTTATTAGCTCTGTCCCTGGTTCATCCATCATATTGGGGAATTGTTTTAAAATTGTCTAGAAAATTTTTCCAAGGCCCTGATTTTTTATTTTTTTTTAATTTTATGAATAGCTGTATTTTTCATGCGAGTCCTGACAATGTTCTTAACAAGCTATGACTTTTGGTGACAAGATTAACTAATGGATGAATACCTTAAAACATCCTTTCAAAACATTCAGTGATTAAATTTAGGCTATAAGCAACACTTCTAGTATGACTAACTAAAGGCAAACTAACTGCTTGCAGCACACGTTATAAATTCTTGGAAGTACAGTATTAAACAAAAGCTTAATTTGATCTGTATTATGTAACAGATCAAATGTGCAGAGCGAGAGGTAGGAAGACAGTCCCATGAATACAAGAAGGGAATATGGGGTCCGGAACCATGAAAATAAAAGAGAAACTCAGCTATGTATTTGGAGATGTGCAGTTTGAGATAGGGGAAACGCAAGGCAGTGAGCTAGAGGTGGGGAACTGCATCTAAAAAAAAGTAGAAATTTGAAAATCAGATATGAGCTAAAAAGAGGAATTGGGCTGGAGGAGAGAAGAGAAAGTGAGGGAGGGTAAGGTAAGTAAGTACTCTTGCGGATGCCTTTGACTGGTTAGTTAACTGCTGTCCACTGTTCATCCTTCTTTTGAGGCTGAGGATGACAAAAACAATGTTATAACCACTGAATTATTGAGACTGTTCCTGGAATACTGTGTCTGGTTCTGGTGTCAAGTGTTAGAAAATTTTTAAAAATTGGGGAAAAAAGAGCTAGAATTGATGTGAGGTATGGAATATAAGGTTCATGGTGAGAGAGACTTAATCATACTCTACTTGGGTTAACCGAGATAAGGGTAAGAAGTGGTCTGTGACAATTGATACATATCTATATGGGGAGCAGATTTCTTACAGTGGAGAACACAAGAACTGCCATTTATTGGGCCAGACCATCAGTCCATCTTGCCCAGTATCCTGTATCACACTGTGCAGAGTGGATGCTGAAAGGGAGAGTAAACCAGAGTATGACCAGGGTGTTTCCACTGTTCCTCTCTCGCTTGCAGCCTCCAGCCTCCTGAACTATTAGCAGACAAAGGCAGAACAGGGTGCAGTGGCTGGAAACTGAAGCAAGACAATTTCAGAATAGAGATAAGGTGGGATTTTTAAAAGTTCCTTTTTTTGTGTCCTTGTGAATTTAGCACAATTCACAGATTTCTTTGGAATCTGACAGGTCGTGCTGTGAGCACTTCTGCTGTGACCTTAAACTTTTGACCTCTGGGCTGTCAACCATGTGCCTTAGCACCTGTACCACCCCAACCCCCATACCCCTCGCTATGTTGTTCCAATGTTTTATGATCTTCACTTTTTTTTTTTAAGTGAAGGTCATAAAACATTGGAACAACATAGCTAGCTGTACGGTGGATTCTCCATCACCTAAAATATTTAGGCCAAGATTGATGCGTTTCTAAGAAAGTGACACCGTGCTCATCTGAAAGTACGGTATGTGGGACTGTCTTGGTGAAATGCTGGGGCTGGGTCTGTGCAGGAGGTCAGGCCTTAATTTTGTGAAACTAGCAAGATGGGCCCTACACAAAAGAGTCCCATAATACCTGAATCATCCAGAAAAATAGGGTTTTATAGTAAGTGTACAAGATGAAGTAAATGAGCAGCTTAAAGCGAGATAGGAGTATTTTGGACAGATGACACATTAGGGGTTAGAAAACAAACCCAAATGACAAAGCGTCACATGCAGAAAAGGGAGGGGAGATTTAAAGAATGATGTCAGGGTGATCTGGTAAGTTGTAGATGATTATGAATGACAGAGATGCGGGTTATGAATCAGTCAAACCTACTGAATTGGATGGAAGTGTATGTATATGGATAGGAGAGGGCCTAGAACCTGAAAAAAAAAAGTAAATATAATGAATAATGATAGGAATAGACTAGAAGCATGAACAGTGGGCACATCTACATGAGATGCTATGTTGCTGTTGCACAAACCGTGATGCTGATGCTACATCACTGTAGCAACAAGCTACATTGCTGTAGCTCATCATTACGGCAACTTAGCATCTAAAAATAACTGTGCACCACTGAGACTGCAGTGATGGCAGGTACTGCGCAGTCAGTACCAAATGCAGTCAGGGGCATGTGTAGATGTGCCCAGTATGTACGTTCTTATCAACTTTATTTTAAAATATTTGTTTATTACTGCTTAATATACATAAACCTGAGGATGCGATTAATATAATGCTGTAAGTCTTACAATTCATAACTAGGGCCTGTGAGTATTCAGGGTCTGCACCCTCTGACTCCAAAATCTTGACTTGTTAACAAAGTGGGAGGTGGGGAGCCCCACCCCTACCTCAATGTACCAGGTCCCCAAATTTCTTTTTTGGGCCCTGTTCATAACCTTCTACAAAACCAAATGAATTAATAATTGCAGCCATCACATGCAGTCCCATAGATAGTCTCCCTATTTTTTTAAAAGCAAAGAGACTGACTTATCTAAGTTGATTCAGCAAGTCAAGCATGTATTTGGGAATAAATCCAGGTCTCCCAGTTCCAGATTCCATACTCTTAATCACTAGAAGCTGCCTCCACAAAAAGATCAGTGAGGATGGAGGCACTTCCTGGAAAAGATGCCAAGTACAAATCTGAGGAAGGTGTTCAAGAAAAGTGTTGACATTTCTGGAGATTTAAGGAATTATTTATTTATGCATCTTTTATATGTTTTATTTGGAAAAATTCGTATGGGTATAAACACATTCTACCAGGCAATGTAGATCAGGTAGATCTACCAAGCTATGAATGGAAAGCTGAGATGGTAGGATCCCAAAGAAACTTTAGAGAATTTATTTTGCCTGCTGGATATGCTCTTATTAAAATGAAGAGCCAGTACCAGGGCAGCAGGATGCAGTTGACTCAGTTGTTAAGAGGGAAAGGATAGCAGGGCAGGAATACTAACTTGGATGCCCAGTAGAGCATCTTAGATTCTTTCCACAATCATCTGTGCTTCCTAGAAAGAAGAGAAAATTTTCATGTCTTCTTTTGCTGTTTGGTGTACTTCATTTTAATTTTTTTATTGTTCTAGACTCTGGCAATTCTGATCCAACACAGGCTCATCCTGTCTTTTGCTTTGAGTGCAGTTACACTTGAATTTCGTTATAAGTAGATAAGTCTTTTGTCTTGCCCCAGTTGTTCTATATACCTCTCGTTTTAGAGCAGTTTTGATTTACATCAGGGGGATGGCCAGTAAAGAGAATAACACAATGCAATATATTTTCATTACCTTTGCTGTGTGCTGTAGAATTCTGACAGTAAGTTAGAAAGAAGCTGCACTGGGCCTTGTGGAAGGGACTGCAGTAATTAATCTTCATTAGGACTGTTGCCATAGCCTTGTAAATTAAAATTTATTACATAGAAGAAAGTTGTGGCACAACATGTTTGATTAGCAAAATGCCAATACTTAAGGGATAAATTATTCCTAACTTTTCTGAACTATATTTTATTAGCAGATTGATTCATTATTAGCCTGAGTTTCTTTGTGAAAGTGTTTATTTGAATTTCCAAGCATGCTGGAAGTCACAGCAGGCTATTATAGTTCAGAAGTTCATGGTCTATATTATAGTAACATGAGTAGTTTTTCATTGCAAAGGTAATAAATCTAGGCGCTATCATACTATGCTACATCATATATAACAGAGTATTTTAGCTGAAGATATATAAGCACCTTGTTGCTTAAATAATTTTCATAGATTTCATAGACATTAGGGCTGGAAGGGACCTCGGAAGATCATCGAGTCCAGCCCCCTGCCCAAAGGGCAGGAAGTCAGCTGGGGTCATAGGATCCCAGCAAGATAAGCATCCAGTTTGCTCTTGAAGGTATTCAATGTAGGCGCTTGAACCACCTCCTGTCTGCTCCCTACAGGACCGGACCAGTGCAGAATAATCCTCCTTGGAGGTGACTCCCATCCTCCACCCTTTGTAGGCCTTTCTTTTTAGCCTCAGGAGGTCTGCTAGGTCCCTGGAGAGCCAGGGGGGCTGCTGTGCCCTCTTGCTGCCTTTCCTCCGAGATGGAATAGACTTAGTTTGTGCATTGAGGATCGCTCCCTTGAGGAGCAACCACTCTTCTTGAACTCCCCTCTCCCTGTGGTCATGGTCCATGCAACACATGGACATGCAACACATTTGAAGCTATCCATATCCCTTTGACTAGTGCCTGCCCCAAACTACTTAAAATCTAATACTCCCAACTTGGAACCTAAACTAAATTAATGAATAGCAATTTTTTAGAATAATTATTATTGACACTGGTATTGTTGGCATTGCTTCAAAACACCCTGGGTGGATGTTCAGTACCATCCGTAGTAGGTAAATAGTTAAAATGAGATGTGGAAAAACTGCTTGTTTCACAGTAAATTGCTGGTTTCCTAGTTGCCAATCTCATGTTTTAACGTTCATTTAAAAGATGAATTCACAAGCTGTGCAATAAAAGCTATATATAAAATGAAGGCATCTTTTCCTGTTGTGCTTGGTTTCACCTAGGTATATGGTGGTTTATTGTGCATGTTCCTGGAATCTGCTCTTAGTACCTTACTGCTTATGCAAACAGCCAGTCACAGTAAATCAGTGCATCAGGCTGCTTAAAAGCTATGTGGGTAATTCAGCCTCCTGCAGCAGTGAAGGACTAAATTGCACCAGATGGCCCAGGAAAGGACTTACAATCCAGCTGCACCTGTTGATTTCCAAATGTTATAGAAAGAGGAGGATCCTGGCCCTGATGACTTCTGATAAATCATGATTCCACTTTCTAACACTGCTTCTAACCTGAGCTTCTTTCAGAATTTCCAGTATTCCAAAATACTTCAATTTTGATAAAATATGGGAGATGGGGCAGAGGAGGCGGCCAGGAGTTTACTTTGATTAAGATGGCAGTGAGTTCATCTTAATGTGGCCTTTTATACTAAGTGGAGATTTGGGTTGGGTTTTACTTTACCTTAATCAGGGGTTGTCCTTCCCTGGCCCTGCACCTACTGCTGTATTTTAAGGGCTTTGAATCCTCACACACCATATAAGATTGCAGCAGTTGGGAGGTCTAGGAAAGGTTAACCTGGCTCTCTGCAGTGATGTCCCTTGCAGCAGTGTCCTGCCCTGCCTCTGCTCCACATGACCAGAGGCACAAGTCCCCTGTCTCCATTCCAGTTCCTGAGTGGGTAAACTCTATCAGGTTTGGCTCTGGGGAATGGCCTTTGATGTTTGGGGATTAAGTTGTGGCATTCCAGCTGAAATGGTTAGCTGCCACTGACCTAAACCATCTAGCTCTCTGACCTTTCCTCTCCCCTTTCTCTGAGAGTTGCTTCATCCCTTTTCCAGCCATACAACATGCCACTGTTAAAATCACCCCTCCCAGCCTGCCAACCTGTCCGCATCCTTCCCCATCCGTTGCATCTGTTCACTAAAATGCATTTAAATGTCTTGTCCTCACATTCCAAGCCCCACAAGACTGCCTCTCTCTGCTTAACTTCCATTGTCTAAATTTGTGGTGTTCTTGCTCTATGTGCCACTAAAATACCAATCACTTTTTTTCTCTTTCACTTCTCTTCAAAGCTTCTTCATCCTGCCACTCTCTCCTGTGGCTCCCCCTCTTTACAGGTCCTATAGATTTCCTCCTTATCCAGTTTTCTTTCCCAGTAATCTCTTTCCTATTGTGGGTGGGGTGAGTGGGAAAGCATGTCATATTTACTTGAATATAAAACAAGGTTTTTCCCCCCCAAGTTGCATGGGGGAAAGAGCCCTTTGTCTAATAATCACATACAAATAAATCTCACTAAATACATTATCTATCATTAAACTGATTGCCTTCTATGATTCAGATAACTGGCTCTGTGGATGTGGGGAAAGCCATGGACATAATATACCTTGACTTTGGCAAGGCTTTTAATATAGTCTCCCACAGCATTCTTGCAAGTAAGCTGAGGAAGTATGAATTGGAAGAATGGGTTGTAATGTAGATAGAAAGCTGGCTGGCTGTCAGACTCCAGTGGGTAGTGATCAATGACTCAAGGTCTAGTTGGAAGTTGGTATCAAATGGAGTGCCCCAGGGTTTGGTCCTGGGCTAGTTTTGTTTAATATCTGCATCAACAACCTGGAAGATCGGATGGATTGTACTCTCAGCAAGTTCACAGATGACACCAACCTGGGTGCTATAATAGATACGCTGGAGGGTAGAGCTAGGATTCAGAGTGACCTAAACAAATTGGAGGATTGGAGCAAAAGAAATCTCATGAGGGTCAGCAAGGACAAGTACAAAGTCCTGTAATTAGGACTGAAGAATCCCTTGCACCACTGCAGCCTGGGGACTGGCTGGCTAAGCAGCAGGTCTGCAGAAAAGGACCTGGGGGTGGACAGTAAGCTTGATATGAGTCAGAAGTGAGCCCTTGTTGCCAAGAAGGCTGATGACATACTGGCCTGTACTAGTAGGAGTGTTGCCAGCAGATTGAGGGAAGTGATTATTCCCCTGTATTCTGCACTGGTGAGGCCACATCTGGAATCCTGTGGATCATTCCAGCCAGGTTTTAAATAAAACCAGTTTATTTCTGGGTTTGTGTCTATAGTGGGGGGCCCAAAACAGGACTGGGTGCCCCACTATAGAAGGGATGTGGACAAGTTGGCAAGTGTCCAGCGGAGGGCAACAAAAATGGCTTTAGGGCTGGGGCACATGACTTCTGAGAAAAGGCTAAGGCTGAGGGAACTGAGTTTATTGTGTCTGCAGAAGAGAAGACTGAGAGGGGATTTGATAGCAGCCTTCAGCTACCTGAAGGGTGGTTGCAAAGAGGATGAAGCTAGTCTATTGTCAGTGGTGACAGATAATAGAACAAGGAGCAATGGTCTCAGCTTGCAGCAAGTGAGGTTTAGGTTGGGTATTAGGAAAAACTTGCTCCCTAGGAGGGTGATGAAGCACTGGAACAGGTTACCTAGACAGGTGGTGGAATCTCCATCCTTGCAGATTTTTAAGACCTAGCTAAACAAATCCCTGGCTGAAATGACCTAGTTGAACTAGATGACCTCCTGCGGACCCTTCCAAACCTAATTCTCTACAATTCTGTTATTCTAAATTGATTAAATGCAGCCAGCACTAACATGACTATAAAACACATGTCCCACTTGTCACTGCCGTGCACTGCAGCGGGGGGGTCGGGACCTTAGAAGCCGTCAGGTGGGTACTTGTGACACTTGGAGTGGAATTAATTAGGCGGACGCTTATCGGTTGCAAAGCAAGATTATTTATTCATGCCGTCAAGGTGGTGAAGGACGGAGGTTAGAAATACTTGGTTAGTTACAGCTTATAGGTCGTAGGTCGGTCTGCATAAGAGTTCGGTGGTCGGGCAGAGAAAAGGTTGGGCCGGCAGGTCGTTGATTTACGTCTGAGATTGGGTCGAGACGCGAGGGGGCCACTGGCAAGTGATCAAGTTGTCAGTTACTCTGATACGTGTGATCAGAGGTCGCCAAGGTTCGTACGGAGGTCCCCCTTCTTCTTCTTCTTTGCGGAAGTGTATTGGGGTTTTATTTGTGTAATAGCCAATTGCTTTTCGCCACGTCATAAATTTAATTAGAATCGCCAATTATCTAGCAGTCTTCGCTAGGGTGTTATCATAGGGTTACTCCTTGTTTTCTTTGACCAATTATAATGATTTATGTACAGCACAGAAGGCTAAGTTCTATCTCTGTTAGTGGCACAGCAATAAATTTCTTTTTGACATACGCAGCAAAAAGGCGGTTACTGGCAAAAACTTTTGTTAACCCTTAGTTAACTTAGTGTAAAACAAAACTGCTTTGAATGGTTTTACTTGCTTGTGACATGGGCACTACTTAATTTGGTTGTGACACCACTTTGGGCAAACATGCTGATGAGAACCTTTTTTTTGGGTTGCATCTTACGTGCAAGTCCCAGGCCTGGAAGACTTGGAGTTCAGATGCCCCCTAATCTTGCTTGCTCCAAGTCAAAGGGCCAAGGAGCAGCTAGGGGAAAAGTGCAAAAGCAGTAGGCCTGTGTGAAGCAGCAAGTATTTGTTTCAGATTTGGATTTGGCAGATTTGGAGGGACAGTGATTCGATTCGGTGATTCGAATCACTCTCCCAATTTGATTTAGCCAAATTGGATCCACAGATTTGGTGCCGTTTTGGAGATTTGGCCATAGACTAAACAGGCAGCAGTCCTTGATGCTGGTCACAGCTGCCTCCAGCTGGTAAGTCTGTTGTGGTGGGTGGAGGGGCAGATCAACGCCCCCACAGCGAGGGAGGGGCTGGGGACTCGGGCTGAGGCAGGCGCTGCCCAGGGAGTGGGTAGAGTGGCTCATGCTGCTGTGCGCCACTGGTTTGGGAGCTGCTCATGCACTGGTTTGTCCGGCAGCTCTCACCGCTGCTTCTGCCACTGGGCTGGGGGGGGCTGGGG
>NW_005842567.1:478366-485518 GCF_000455745.1 Alligator sinensis | reverse complement strand
GTGGGGGATGTGCCCCCCCAAAACTCGCTGCAACCCCCCCATAGCTGGTTTGGCTCACGCCGCTTGTCCGGAGGCAGTGCAGTGGCTCAGTCTCACGCTGGCCCCACACCAGCTGGGGGAGCAGTGGGGTGGGGGCATAGCCTTGACTCCTACCACCTTCTGCCTTCCATCCAGCACAGCCCTGGCCCTGCCTCTGCCTGCCCTGCGCAGATCATGGGCCACACGCCCCCACCGCATGCCCTCCCAGACTAGGTGGCGGGAGCAGCAGCGAGAGCTGCTGGACAAGCCGCCACATGAGCAGGTCCCAGACTGTAGGGGTACAGTGGCGTGAGCCCCCCCCCCCCTGCCTGGGCAGCACTTGCCCCAGCCTGGTTCCCAGTCCCAGCTGGCCGCGCCCATATCCCGTGCCCTGTCAGCCCCAGCCCCAATCCTTCCCTCCCCCATACCCTTTCCCTCCCCCTCCACATACCATAACAGACTTACCAGCTGGAGGCAGCTGTGTCCACCGTTGAGGACTGCTGCCTGTTTAGTCTATGGCTGAATCTCCAAAGTGGCGCAGAATCTTTTCCAAATCGATTTGGAGGCTTCCGGTTCGATTTGAACCTTTTTAATGGGTCTCATGATTCGATTCAGATTTGGAGATTTGACTGCCAAATTGTGCCAAGGCTCCCCCAAATAGAAGTGGCTACTGAAGTTTCGCACAGCCCTAAAAAGCAGTTCCCCATTGCCACAAAATGATGGGAACCTACCACAAGGATAGGTTAGTGCAGCTCATCAGAAGAAGACATATGGTAGTATCCACTAAGTACAGTCCTCTTCACTGCTGACTCTTTTTCAAGTCATGGTGAGTCATGACATTGCATACAGATCACCCAGAATGCCACTGTCAGCCCCTCTGAGCCTGGCACATATGATTAGTGTGGTCGCATAAAAAGCTGGACCAGGATGCCCTGTGTCTCATCTACATATACATTTTTGGAGCATTCCATGACTTGTGACATGAACACCCAATCCAATGATGAGTGAGGGTTAATTATTCCTTTGTGGAAGGTATCCGGAGTCCACATATGTTCTGAACAGTGCTGAGGTGTGGGGTCACCATGGCTTGATATGCTGTTGACTGGTGGGGCCCAGCCCAGTGAACTGCATAGTAAACCACGAGCCTTTGGACTTATATTGTGCATAGTTTGAGCTACATATAAGATGCCAAACTGCTGCTCAAACATGTGCTTAAAGAAGTACCTATGCTAAAACTTGCAGCAATTATTTTTTTTTTAAAAGGTAAATGCATTAATTCTGAATAAATTAAGTGCACAGGTACCATATGCAAATTGATTCTCACTTTCATGCGCTCAGGGAGAACAGAGTCTGACAGTGAGTGTGTGGGGGACGGGGGAGAAGGGGCTGCTAGGGCAAAAAGTTGGGAGGAAGTTGACCCCTCAGATTTATTTTCCCTGCTGTAGCAATGGGAGATAGACAAATTCAATGCAAAGCTCCAATAATTAGATTCTTTACCTGGAAGATAATGGCAAATTTATAGCATTTCCATATATAGAATCTAATTACTGGGGGTAGTCTTTTATTCAAGTAAATACGGTACTTGCTGCTGAAGTGTATGGACTTTGTCAACGTGCCCCATTAACGAAGTACTATAGTCTCTTAGTAACAATGAGCAATGTCTTGACTCAACGTAACCTTCCCACAAAGCCTATGATGAAAATACTTGTTTTGATGTGTTTTGAATTGCATAAAGATTGCAAATATTACCATTCCTTTTTAACTGCTTTGGATAGTTAAGCATTTCACCTAACAAGACCTAAGCCTGCTGGTGGTTAAGACCGCAGTTTCAGCCCTATCTTCTGTATTTATTATAAGCCAGCTGCTTTTATATCTTGTACAAATTCCGCATTGTTTTAATTACTGAGATTGTTTTGAGCTAGCACCCTAGATACAGCATCAGTCAATTATGAATGCAGCCTGGGTTTCAAAGTCCATTCAAATACTGGAAATAATTGGCTGCTTTGCAAAGTAGCTAGAAATATTTGTACTTAATTAGGCTTTAGTCTTGCTGTTTTTAAAGAACCGCCTCCTCCCCCATACACTCTGCTAAGCAAAACCTAACTATGTGAAGCTGCATTCAAAATATACGGAAGGCTATCTGGAAAGAAGACTCTTTTTTGTTTTTGTAAGTAAATTATATGGTCAGTTTATATTCAGTATTTATGTAGTGCCTGTACTCAGAAATAAGACAAGGTCATTGTTCCAAAGAAGTTATAAAATAATATCCATAGTGAACCTCTAAAAGCAACCTAACTTCCTCAAGATTGACAGACCCTAAATCTCAAAAATCTCATGTTACTGTTTTAAAATGTAACAATCGTTATTACAAGCTCTGAAATTATTGTTAACTTACCTGGTGACATGCTATGCTAGCAGAAGAAACTTAGGGTTGCCACTTTGTTTGGATTGAGTAGATATGTGTTTACGCCCTGAGTTTTTCCCCCTCTACCTTTCTTCATTTTAATGAGTAGGCAAAGGTTGACACTTGCAATATCTATTCCCATCGTTTTTACAAGAACAGAACAGGTAGGCAGCACATATGGAGTGTACACCTGCAATTCCAACACAAAGTAAGCAAGTCTAATTTTAGTTTTATCTTGATGGAGAGGCAGACATTTAGGAGCTTTGTGCTTTTTTATATATTTTTTGTTCTAAGATAGGAAAAAAGGAGGACATTGTATTGTTGATCGTTCTCAAGAGGGGCCATTGTTCTGGTCGTGCCTAGCAGTGTGCCGTTTTGAGCTGTCATTTTCATTCTGCGCTCTGCTTCTAAATAGTTTATAACGTACTAATTTTAAGGTCCTTGCAAAGGTAAGATGCTCGTTTAAGGTTTGCATGCTTTGTTGCATCATGCCCTCATTTTAAGCAATTTCGCAGACTATCACTTGTTTCTAGTAGAGCGAATAGTGGAATTAGTGGGAAATTCTTACTTCTCTAAGTAACTTAGAAATATTTTATTATGATCCGTAGTACAATGTGCAGGCCACTCTGTATTTATGCTGAACAGTGGCATTAGTACCAGTTATTTGTGTACTAAAATCTTTGACTTGCACACTGTTCCACATTGTTAACATCTCAAAATATTCTTTTCTTTGAGGTGACCATGGTACAGTGTTTCTCGTTTGTGTAGATAGAGCTGGGAGCACCCTGTCAAGGTCTCCTGATGCTCTCTAAGATCCTTTTTCAAATTTCTGATAACTTTGCTACAGTGTAATCACTGGGGCTGAAATTTTCTGTCAAAACATATTTTGGAAAAGTTCAGCCAAAATGGTTCCTTGTTCTGAGAACTGGACTAAGGGGAAAATAGATAATTAAAAATACTGATGAACTTTTTAACAGCTTTAGCATCCTATGTCTGGCGCAGAGAACAGAAATTTGTTCTGTGGAGGGGGTGGAGAAGATATATGACTGGAGCTGGAGGCTAGAGGGAGGCAGAGAGAAAATAGGGATGTGAAAGGTTCAATGTTTAAACGTTTGAACAATAAGTATATTTATACCGGTAATGCTTTGCTGGTTAATGTTTAGCATGGGACACAGTCTGGCAGGGAAGGGAAGTGGTGCGGTGCCTTAGGAACAGGAAGGCTGCAGGGCAGACAGGAGGGAAGAAGGAGGAGGGGAAGGGAAGGGAAGGGACAAGGGGGGGATTAATACCCGTAGCCTGTGAGCTTAAAGAGGAAAATAGCAGGCAGCCTAATGACTCAGCGGTCAACAGTTAAAAAATTAGCTGCTCGTTCATCGGTCTTCACTCCCTCCCTGTGCACCAGAGGCTGCAGTGGGCTGGGAAAGCTCCTAGCCTGTTGCTGCTGCCCATGGCTTTATGTGGGCTGTGTTGTCTGGCGGGGCTTGCTACCACCTGCTACCACATTTTCCCCCAGTCAAAGGCCCCGGGGAAGTGGTTCCCAGCAGCAGCTGTGTCCAAACTGCTGTATTATTGGTTAACCATTTAACTGATCCGGTCAGAGGAGGTTAAACAGATAATTGTTTAGATGATATTTACATCCCAAAGTGAAATGGGGATTGGCAGCTAATAAAGGAGACTGGAATAGGAAAAAAAAAAAAATGCATAAACTCAGGAGGGATATTAATGACAGGATGGACATCAGCTGTTTTAAAGCAGACCTGCAATGCACATTCACCTTCATCTTGAAATGGAGTTTTTATTGATTTCATAGAATCCAATAGTTTTCTGGAGATCCTTTTAGCATTGCAGATTTGCTCTTGTGTTGTGTGGGAAGTTCTATATGCTGACTCTGGTTAGGTCAGAGAGTATTAGAGAAGTATCATATCCAAGGCTTTATGAAAGTTGCCTTTTTGTCAGTAGGATTTGGGAATCCTTTGGCAGTTGATTGTGACTTTCAGAAGCACAAGAGCAATGTTTGAGTTTCTTGCCTTGAGATTACACTTGCATTCAATTGGGATAAAAAAAAAGTGAATGTTGTATATGGAAATACCTGGAATAGATTATGGTTGGTTGAAGCCAAGGATGGACAATGAAATAAAAATTGGTGGAACTGGACCAAGCTGTTTTGTTTTTAGGTTTAGATCTATATTTTCTATATGTATTTTCTTTATCATTTCTACACTTTATTTTTCCCTTCACTATAAAAGGGTGATGGATTTGAGTTCTGATTGTTTTGGCTGGGGCTTTTGGTCTTCAGTTTTTGTGAAACATAAGAGTCCTGAGCCTCGTAAGTATAATCTCCTATCTAGGAAATGCTCATGTGACTTTTATATTGAAGATGGCTAAAAAACTCTGTATTTGGAAATGTCTATACCTCGTGGCAAAACCTAATAAATAGTTTCCAAGGATGTTTTCACAAATCTTTGTAAACCTGTATCCCTACTCCCAAATGTTGGGAAAGTTTGGGTTCTCTGGAGAACAGTTCTAACTCTGTGCCTTGGGCCCATTTCTAGGTCATATAGTATTTTGAATACCTGCCAAGGCCTTGGCCACTATATAATGTGGCAAGTATTGTATAAAACAAATATTGAAGTCTTGATATACTTTAATCAATTAACTGCTAAATACACACAGAATATCTGCCACCACCACTTCACTTTGAAAGCCGTTCTAATTTAGACATTCAGAGTTCATCTAGCTGTACTGTTCTCCCCTTCTGAATAGTAATTTTATGTTTGCCTCTTATGAGGACATAAATTTGCCTAGTTTAAAATGAATTGTTTGATTATATGATGGTATTGATTATGCAGTTGTTAAAAGGAGTAATTGATTTGTTTCCACAGTGGTCCTGGAGAGAGAAATGGAAGAAGAAAAAGAAGCAGCAAAGTAGCAGCAGAAGAAATGCCAGTGAAAAGAAAAAAGGCTAGACTTAACCATGAGGACTCTTTTGTGCCATTAGATACTGGCCTTTCTTTGGCAGAGGATGAAGAGTTGGTACTACATCTGCTCAACAGTCATAGCTAATTATTTCCAAGTGTTCCCCCCCTTCCCCCGGTCATCTTCACTCTTATGTCAACTGTCTGCACAAAAATCAATATGGTATCAGGGCAGATGGGTACCAGCAGACACTGATAAATGAGTTCTGTGCACAAGAGACCTGCCTCAGATCAGCTAGTAGATTATATACAAGGCTTTCTTCTTTATGGAGTATATACAGAGTGCTTGGTTTTGGGATTATGAAGATTTCTAAGGCTACTTTCCAATCTACATCCCTTGATGACATTTTGTAAAAGCACATTTATAATTGCAAAATCTTCAGGTTTTGAAGGAATTCATTACCTTGTAATTTTTATCTTGCTTAAATACAAATAGCTTAGTGTACTCCAGAATGAACCTTTCTTGACTTTGGCAGGTTTATCTCAAAAATTAAAGAAAGCAGACTAGCGTTATTAAAGAAGATTATTTTTGAAAGCTCAGATAGTGACCAATAAATCAAAATACAAAATAAAATGCAAATGTTTTTTCTTTGTATAATAGCACATTTATTTAAAATCTTTTAATAAAGCTCTGGAAGTTTGGAATAAACTAATTTGTATCTTTTGAGCTTCCTTGTGAAATCAGTTCAGTCTCTGTAGCCAGTTATCATTTCCCTTACAGTTCTCTGTTAGAGCATTCCAGAAAATAATCTAATTCTGCCAAACCATTTTATCAGCTAAAACTATGTATCTTGTGGCTTGATTTCTAATCCCAGATAAGATAGCACATACTATTTCTTTGTAAAATACAGGAACAATATGGTAATAGTCCTCTGAATATCTGAGACCAGAAATAAACCTGCAAGGTTGTGACTAGACGTAATGAGAAGCAGGGTATTTAGCTTTGCATTCTGGCATATTGTTAAGTTACACTCTGCTAAACATTTTGTAATGATCTGCCTCACTTTCCTAAAAAATGTCAAAGATTTCTGGGAGTGATGGAGGACTGGTAGTTCTAGTCTATGGCAGATTTTTATGCATGTTTTCAGCATATGTTCTGCATCCTTACTAGCTACAATTGGGTTCTTCCAGTTTTGGGTTTATCTTAGTAGTGATGTGGCTCGTGTGTGCAAATGCAGCTAAGCGGTAACCACAGGACTCAGATTTTATTGTGATCTGGGATGGCATATTCAGTTGGGTGTGTCAACAGAAAAGTCATCTGCCCTCAGTGTTGCTCATTTATTTGGAACACAGATGTGATGACTTTAAGATTCTCAGCACGCACCATTTATGGATTCTTCTTGAGGTTGTGATTTTGTTGCATCATTGAATGTCTCTGTTTTTGGAGTTCTTTACATGCTGTGAGGGTTGTTATGCATCATTCAGAGCCAGGCCAGTGGAGAGTTTTTAAACCTTCATAGCTGCCATTCACCTGGGAGCACTATAAGATGATGTGCTGGTTGAAGCCTATGGAACCTAATCCAGCCAAGTACAGGTCAGTCGCATCTTATGTGGGGGTTAGGTGCTGAAGTTAGTGTGCAAGGCAAAAATCGGCGAAAATCAGCAAAAATCAGGGTGGGAGGGGGTGCGGGGCTTGAGTTTGCATGCGGCGCTGTTCTTAGAGCTGTGCAGCCGGCAGCAGTGGCGCAGCGCGGGGTGGTGGTGGGGATGGCTGCGTGCCGCCCGGCCACCACCACACTGCTGCTGCTGCCTCCC
>NW_005842567.1:475938-478337 GCF_000455745.1 Alligator sinensis | reverse complement strand
CAATGGTGACAGCGGGAGGTTTTGGAGGCAGTGGCTCTCACTGCCATAATGGGCCTCCAGGTAAGCGGCAGTGCCGCCGTGGGCAAGCTCAAGGCCCCCCCCCCCTCCGGGGTATAGTTGAATTTGCGCAAGTTAAATGTGCGTAAGATGCGACTGACCTGTAGTATGGGAGGGAGTTTGGAGCAAGATGACTTCCCCAGAAACAGAATGATTGGAACTGGTGTTAATGGTGAATGTCAAAACCCAGAGTTTGAGAGACTTCAGGGATGCGGTGGAGGGTGAGGGGTGGCAATCACAGTGATGGATTTGGCTTAACTTCAGGATTGCTGAGGAAGGTGGAAATTGAAAGACAGATGTTTGTCTTCTTTGGGTTCAAAGCAGATACCATATGCAAAATGAGGGCATCATGAGCTTCCTAGAGGACTCTGACCTAAACCCAGAGTATGCTCAAATGTTGAGAAAACTGGGGCAAAGAAATGTGTATTATTATTTATTATTATTATATAATTATTTATTATTATAAATAATAATATAATTATTTATTATTATAAATAATAATATAATTATTTATTACAATAAAGAGTCAATATTAATACAGTTAACCAAGTATTAAATTATTGAAATAAGTTTTTTGTGTCCTGCAAATGCTGTTCAGTAGCAAGATTTGCAGTTTTCTTGTGTGCCTGCCTCCTTCACCCCACTACCACTACCGCTATACACTTGCTGTTCAGTGATGACAAACAGTGAAATGAAGATTGTTGTTGGCTTTAAAACCAGTAAAAATGCTACAGAGTGAGCACAGTATTGAAAAGAGCTCTGGGAAAATTGAAGACTTCATTTACAAACTCAATTCATCTGATGGTGGACAAACATTGAAAAGCCTTGAAATTGTCTGGAAACAGAATAGGAGGGAAAGTGGGTTATCCAAAAATGATGCAATTGCAAACCAATATCTGGACCTCTACTAGTGTCAAAAGAATACAGAGAAAAACAATAATGCAATGAGGGAGATGAACTTTAAAGCAACTACAGGATGGCTAAAAAATTTCAAGGCAAACCATGGCATCCACAGTTGCATCCCCATGAGCATGAATGTTCATTTCCCCAGGGACGGACAGCAGCAGCACATATTTGTTTCCCTGGGGACAAATATGTGCCACTGCTAGTTGTCCTAGGGCAGGGCAGGGCAGATTGTCCCGGTTGGGGTAGTGGAGGATGAGGCCAGCACTTGGGCTGGACCCAGCAGCCTTACCTGGGGCTCTGGGGGCCTTCCGGGGCTGCAGCGGTGGCGATCCAGGTGCACAGAGCCTGGCTGCCAGCCGGAGAATTGACTTTGGCCAGCCAGGTTCTAGTTTTGGGCAGCACACGCTGCAACTATGTGCACTGTACCACTTTTTTTGGCTGTGGGATTTTTTTTTTTTACACCTGAATCTCCCTGTGTCAAAAAAACACTGCCATGCTGCAAATGAGCAGCATGGCAAATGTGTGCATGTGTGGCGCTTGTGGTTTGCAGCACCACAGACAGGTTTGCGGTACTGCAAACCACACGTGAGTACTCGTGGATACACCCTAAGAGCCTAAATAGACAGTGAAACCTTTCTGGCTGACTGAGCTGCCACCAGTATGTTTAAAACTTTTCCTGATATTTTGGAAGCCAAAACTTAACACTTGATAATGGTGCTGTAATGCTGATGAAACTGTGCTTAAGTGGAAACCTACCTCACAGAATTAACTGCATCTCAACATTAAGGCCAGAGACAAACGATGAACACCCCACTGTGCTGGCATGTTCAATGGATTTCATGGACATTAGGGCTGGAAGGGACCTTGTGAGATCATCGGGTCCAGCCCCCTGCCCAAGGGGCAGGAAGTCGGCTGGGGTCAGATCACCCCAGCAAGATAAGCATCCAAGCATTTCTTAAAGGTATCCAGAGTACCTTCTGGGGAAAACACCTACTCTGGATACCTTTAAGAAACACTTGGATGCTTATCTTGCTGGGGTGATCTGACCCCAGCCGACTTCCTGCCCCTTGGGCAGGGGGCTGGACCCGATGATCTCACAAGGTCCCTTCCAGCCCTAATGTCCATGAAATCCATTGAACATGCCAGCACAGTGGGGTGTTCATCGTTTGTCTCTGGCCTTAATGTTGAGATGCAGTTAATTCTGTGAGGTAGGTTTCCACTTAAGCACAGTTTCATCAGCATTACAGCACCATTATCAAGTGTTAAGTTTTGGCTTCCAAAATATCAGGAAAAGTTTTAAACATACTGGTGGCAGCTCAGTCAGCCAGAAAGGTTTCACTGTCTATTTAGGCTCTTAGGGTGTATCCACGAGTACTCACGTGTGGTTTGCAGTACCGCAAACCTGTCTGTGGTGCTGCAAACCACAAACGCCCCAC
>NW_005842567.1:443537-473413 GCF_000455745.1 Alligator sinensis | reverse complement strand
GGTTGTGTGGCACGGGGGGGCTGCCCCCCCTGGCAGCGTGGTAGTGACGGAGCCTCCAGGTCAGCGGCAGCGCTGTGTGCAGACTCTAGGCCCCCCCCCCGCGTATAGTTGAATTTGCGCAAGTTAAATGTGCGTAAGATGCGACTGACCTGTAGTATGGGAGGGAGTTTGGAGCAAGATGACTTCCCCAGAAACAGAATGATTGGAACTGGTGTTAATGGTGAATGTCAAAACCCAGAGTTTGAGAGACTTCAGGGATGCGGTGGAGGGTGAGGGGTGGCAATCACAGTGATGGATTTGGCTTAACTTCAGGATTGCTGAGGAAGGTGGAAATTGAAAGACAGATGTTTGTCTTCTTTGGGTTCAAAGCAGATACCATATGCAAAATGAGGGCATCATGAGCTTCCTAGAGGACTCTGACCTAAACCCAGAGTATGCTCAAATGTTGAGAAAACTGGGGCAAAGAAATGTGTATTATTATTTATTATTATTATATAATTATTTATTATTATAAATAATAATATAATTATTTATTATTATAAATAATAATATAATTATTTATTACAATAAAGAGTCAATATTAATACAGTTAACCAAGTATTAAATTATTGAAATAAGTTTTTTGTGTCCTGCAAATGCTGTTCAGTAGCAAGATTTGCAGTTTTCTTGTGTGCCTGCCTCCTTCACCCCACTACCACTACCGCTATACACTTGCTGTTCAGTGATGACAAACAGTGAAATGAAGATTGTTGTTGGCTTTAAAACCAGTAAAAATGCTACAGAGTGAGCACAGTATTGAAAAGAGCTCTGGGAAAATTGAAGACTTCATTTACAAACTCAATTCATCTGATGGTGGACAAACATTGAAAAGCCTTGAAATTGTCTGGAAACAGAATAGGAGGGAAAGTGGGTTATCCAAAAATGATGCAATTGCAAACCAATATCTGGACCTCTACTAGTGTCAAAAGAATACAGAGAAAAACAATAATGCAATGAGGGAGATGAACTTTAAAGCAACTACAGGATGGCTAAAAAATTTCAAGGCAAACCATGGCATCCACAGTTGCATCCCCATGAGCATGAATGTTCATTTCCCCAGGGACGGACAGCAGCAGCACATATTTGTTTCCCTGGGGACAAATATGTGCCACTGCTAGTTGTCCTAGGGCAGGGCAGGGCAGATTGTCCCGGTTGGGGTAGTGGAGGATGAGGCCAGCACTTGGGCTGGACCCAGCAGCCTTACCTGGGGCTCTGGGGGCCTTCCGGGGCTGCAGCGGTGGCGATCCAGGTGCACAGAGCCTGGCTGCCAGCCGGAGAATTGACTTTGGCCAGCCAGGTTCTAGTTTTGGGCAGCACACGCTGCAACTATGTGCACTGTACCACTTTTTTTGGCTGTGGGATTTTTTTTTTTTACACCTGAATCTCCCTGTGTCAAAAAAACACTGCCATGCTGCAAATGAGCAGCATGGCAAATGTGTGCATGTGTGGCGCTTGTGGTTTGCAGCACCACAGACAGGTTTGCGGTACTGCAAACCACACGTGAGTACTCGTGGATACACCCTAAGAGCCTAAATAGACAGTGAAACCTTTCTGGCTGACTGAGCTGCCACCAGTATGTTTAAAACTTTTCCTGATATTTTGGAAGCCAAAACTTAACACTTGATAATGGTGCTGTAATGCTGATGAAACTGTGCTTAAGTGGAAACCTACCTCACAGAATTAACTGCATCTCAACATTAAGGCCAGAGACAAACGATGAACACCCCACTGTGCTGGCATGTTCAATGGATTTCATGGACATTAGGGCTGGAAGGGACCTTGTGAGATCATCGGGTCCAGCCCCCTGCCCAAGGGGCAGGAAGTCGGCTGGGGTCAGATCACCCCAGCAAGATAAGCATCCAAGCATTTCTTAAAGGTATCCAGAGTACCTTCTGGGGAAAACACCTACTCTGGATACCTTTAAGAAACACTTGGATGCTTATCTTGCTGGGGTGATCTGACCTCAGCTGTTGTAGATATATAAATAGCACTGGAACAAACCACTTGCCATTGCTTTTTATCAGCAAAGAAGGGATTCCTCATTCCTTCAATAATGTGCATAAGAATTGTCTTGCTATCTGTTATATGCATCAGACACATGCCAGGATGGATACTGCACTTTTCTCGAACTGTTTCTCATAGTGGGGGGGTTTCCCCTAGAGTCTAAGACCTCAACACCATTTATCTACCTCACAACCTTCTTTCTTGACAATGTCTTAGTCATCCTTCACCTGACTTACTCAGGGCTGAAGATGGGACAATCTACTTCAAACTTTGCCACCAAATATAACCTCTTTTTCAGGGAGTGGATCAGGATGTCATTAACACATTCACAGTAGTACTAAATAAGGAGCTCCTATACAATTATTTTCCTACTAATGCTGCAGAACAAGAAGAATTAATTTTGCAAATGACTGCATGTAAGAGACATGACCACTGATGCACAGAGCATAGTTTTGTTCACAACACTACAATGTTTGTGGAGGAGCTATGGATGCTGTTACTGATGAATGAGTTCATGAAGAAGAGTCTGATGCATCCCCAGATATTGCGGGTAAAATTCGTCACATAAGCGGCTTCAGTGACCTCAAAAATAGTTATGTAATGATACAGACCTGGCATATCAAGTCATGAATATTGATCAGCTCATTGCATTAGCAAAAGCATCATCAACAGTAGGAAACGTTTTGGAAGATGATTCAGATGATGACAATAAAACACAGTGGCCCATTCCATTCAGTTTAATTCTTTGAACTTGACGTAGGTGGTTTGAATGTCAGCCATAGGCACAACACGTTACTCTAAGGAGACTGACTTGGGCTGGAACAGAAACAATATCATAAAGATTAACCATATTTTTATTAAAAGCTCATTTACTGTCTGTATAGTAGACTTCTATTTTTCCTAATGTATGTGGCAAGAGAGAGGGGAAAAAAATCATGTATAATTATCTTTTTGGAGTGCTGTACTGGGCTGTGCTTTTATTTTTGTGCATTTTTGATTAACTAAACAAATTGCTTTTCCAAACATCTTGGTTTTGCATTGCTCAGATACTAGAGCAGGGGTGGGCAATTATTTCGGGCGGAGGGCCACTTACTGAGTTTTGGCAAGCCATCGAGGGCCACATAACAGGCAGCCAAGGGCAGGTAAATATTAATTTTCTAAATTTTTTAGGGGCCCCGCGGGCTGGATAGAGTGGTCTGGCAGGCCGCATCTCGCCCCAAGCCGCATTTTGTCCACCCCTAAACTAGAGACTGCTGTACTTTTGTCTAGATCTGTATATTTCTTGTATTTGCTATAGTAGAATGACTGCCTTTTGGATCTCTTACAGAGTCTGGGTGTCTGTTTACTTTTCATCTCTTCAAGCACACACTCCAATTAAAGCAGACCTACAGAGTCCACTGATTTAGAGCTCAGGACACAGTTGTAGTGGGAGCCAAAGGTCACTGTGCCGAGAGGTCTCTTTTCCTTGAGGAGAAAACAATGCCGGGGGTGTCAGAGAGGCCCAGGAAAGAGCCAGAGCAGCAGCTTGCTTATTCCAACAGAAATTTAAGGTCACATGGACCCTGTGTGTTAGGACCCAAACAACCTCCTGATGATGGTCTACCTGGGGGAGCTCTAATGTTGCATGACTTGCTAAGGTTTGGGACTTTGAAGTGTTCTTAAATTTGCGTCCTATAAAGTGATTTAAAAATGGGGCTTGGTAATGAAGTGTGATAAACTCTGAATCAGTTCAGCATCATATGGACTTAAGTCAGTAATTATAGCAAAGAAAATTGCCCCATTCTAATTTGTTCAGGTATCTACTGCTTTGATGAATCCACCTTGAAGAGAAATCTGCTTTTTCAAGGGACTGAGGTGAGGCTGATTGGTCTGTAGTTCCCTGGATCTTTCTCCTTCCCTTTCTTAAAGATAGGCACTAGATTTGCCCCTTTTCAATCATCTGGGACCTTTCCTGAATGCCATAAGTTTTCAAAGATGATGTTCAGTGGCTCTGCAATCACTCTGGTGAACTCCCTCAGCACTCTCAGGTGCATCGTGTCCAGGCCAATGGACTTGTACACATCCCGCTTTTTCTTAACAGTCCCTAACCTGATCTTTCTCCACGGTTGGCTACTCACCTCCTCCCCAGACTGTTCTGCCAGGTGCTGTAGTCTGGGAGCTGACCTTGACTGTGAAGACTTGAGGTGAAAAGGTATTGAATACTTGAGCATTTTTTGTATTCTTTGTCTGTCACTAGGTTGCCTGTCCCATTTAGTAAAGGATCTGCACTTTCCCTGATCCTCCTCGTTTGTAGAAACCATTCTTGTTGTTACCCCTCATGTCCCTTGCTAGCTGCAAGTCCATTTGCACTTTGGCCTTCCTCATTTCATCCCTGCCTGCCTGAGCAGTATGCTTATACTACTCCCTAGTTGTTTGTCCAAGTTTCCACTTCTTGTAAGCTTACTTTCTGTGGTTTAGCTCATTCAAGAGTTCCCTGCTAAGCCAAGCTGGTCTTCTGCCATACTTGCTAGTCCTCCTGCACATTGAGACGGTTTGTTCCTGCACCTTCAATAAGGTTTTTTTTTAAAACACAACCAGCTCTCCTGGACTCCTTTCCCCCTCAGCCTGGCCTCCCAGGGGATCCTGCCCATGAGTTCTTTGAGTTCAAGTCTGTTTTTCTGAAGTCCAGGGTCCTTACTCTGCTGCTCTCTATCCTTTCTTTCCTCTGGATTCTGAATTCAATCATTTTGTGGTCATGGTGCCCAAGTTGCCATCCAATTTTACATTCCCTACCAATAATTCCTTGTTCATGAGCAGCAGGTCAAGAAGAGCATGACCCCTAGTTGGCTGCTCTAGCACTTACACCAGGAAGTTGTCCCCAACACTCTCCAAAAACTTCCTGGATTGCCTGTGCACTTCTGTAGTGCCCTCCCAGCAGATGTCAGGGTGATTGAAGTCACATGACAACCAGGGCATGTGATTGGGATACTTCTGCTAACTGTTTGAAGAAAGCCTCATCCTCCTGGTCTGGTGGTTGATAGCACACACCTACCACAACGTCACTCTTATTACAGCCTATCTCCAGTTTCTTATTGGACCTCTGAGCAATCATGCAGCTCTTTTACATACAGCGTAGCTCCTCCTCTTCCCTGCCTGTCCATCCTGAACAGTCCATGACAGTGCTCCAGTCTTGGCAGTTTTCGCACCAACTCTCTGTTATTCCAGTTGTTTTTCATTGCTAAAATAAACTTTAATGTGCTGGCTACAAACAAAAAGAGATTTATCAAAACACACTTTGGTATTAAATTTGACAGTTTGCTTCTGGGAAGCAGAGGCAAGATTTTCAAATGTATATGGGTGCCAAAGATGCGGAGACATGCCTTGCACAAATTTCAAAATTGCTCGAGCATCTTAGATTGTGAACTACCATTCAGAACAGTAGTAGTCAGGCAGTCTAAGCTGCTTAGACAGTTTTTAAATTCCAGATTGGCGCATTGGCATCTTTGGGAACCTAAAGAACTTTAAAGTTTTGACCTAAGGTCCTTCAAGTTTTTATAATTAGCAGATCTCATGATCTTCCCACCTGACTTTCATTCCTAGATTGAAAGATGAAAACAAACTGAATTTCTCAACTTTGAATAAATCCAAATGCAAAAATATTCCCTCTCCAGTGGCTAAACAAAATTGAAACGAGATGTAATTAAGGAACAAGCTTCTCTTCACGGTATAAACTGCAAAGGTGCTTATATTTCAGAAAATGTAAGTACTGACATTTGCTCTATTATAAAGAGTGACATGTGGAAAGTATCAGAGGCAGCACAAAACTTTGCTGACACATTGATAAGGCCTGAGTAGACCTTAAAGGTTTGATGTTTTCCCCATGATGTGCTCTATAATTAGCTGGAGTCCCTTTCAACTGCTGACATATTTTTTCCATTTATTTAAATGATTTTAATAGATTATTGTAACCTTTAAGGCCATAGTTTGGCATAATTTAAATTTGATAGTAAATAGATCTATAATTAAAGAGTGATATGTATTAAAGTTAAAAAGGACTAAAATGTAAATCAGTTTTTAAAATCAATTTTTATGCCTCCTCCTAGGCTGTTGACTACTCTGTCCTCCTACAAGGCTCAGGCTCCAGAGCATGGGAAATTTCTGTGCCTGGAACAAAAGTAAAGAAACCCAGAATTGTTGCATAACACATTCAGTTCAGAATATGTAAACCAGTGGAAGATTTTAATATGGGACAGTAAAGCATGTAGGTTCAAGTGATCCTAAAATCATATGTTGAAATGCTATTTAAGACACCAAATGTACCTTGTGTAATGGAAGTTTGTCCGCGGGGCTCCTGCCAGACATGCAGCTAAAGACTCAATAGGATCTGATGTGCAATCCACAGAATAGTGCTTTCTGCAATGCCACATGTATGTGGCAGGAGGTGTGATTGTGGGACCGTGAATCAGATTCCATCATGCATTATTGCTGGTGCAGGTGGAGCCTGGGATCACAGACACGTGTGCGATGCATGGGCACGTGCACACACACGTGTCTGGCAGTACAGCCAGGCAGGGTGGTGGGAGCAGCCCCAGCAGCTGGATACAGGTAAGTCTATGGGACCTGGGAGGGAGGGGGTGGTTGGGGGGCCAGGGCTTGGGGACTGCCCAGGGGGCTGTGTGGGGAGTGTGCGGGGGCATATGTCTATTTGTATGTGGTGAGGGGATATGTGTGTGGGGTGTGTGTGTGGGACTCCATCTGTGCATGCCTGTGACAGTGCCGGTGCCTTCTAGAGCTGGCGGAGGAGGTGTCTGAGCACCAGGGCTGAGGCAGGGCAGGGGTGGTCTGAGGCAGCACTTGGTGCTGCCAGTGAGCCCAGATCCACGCTGTTGCCAGCAGGACCCATCCAGAGGTGCTTGTCTCTCCAGTGAGGGAAGGAAGTGTTGGGTGGAGGGCAGGCAGCTGCATGGCTGGGCCAGCCATGCCTGGGGCTGGTGCGCATGGTTTCAGGGGCAGGGATGCTGCCCATGGAGGTGGGGGGAGGGGAAGCCGTGGCCACACCACTTGGTGCAACACAGGAGTCCCAGCCTGGGGTGGGAGATGCCACAGGTGTCCCCTCCTCCACCAGCTCATGCCAAAACCAGACTCACTGCACCACCACCAGCATGAGCCACAGCTACAGAGCGCCATGGGCGGGATGGAAATTTGTTGTAGCCCCTTGCCCTCCCCCTGTTGCCTGCAGAATGGCCTGGGCCAAAGCTGCCCTCAGTTTCGTGCTGCTGCTGTGGAGCACAGCGCTGGTCCTTCCTGCCGCTCCAGAGCCTCAGCTGTAGCCCCAGCTCCAGCTCCAACCCCAACCCCAGCTGCAGCTGGTGGTGCGGGGCAACATGCAGTGCCCCAGCCACTGCATGTGCTTCTGCACCATGGTGTGTTGCATGCACCTCATGCTGGAGGCCATCCCTGCCATGTCACTGCAGACCACCATCCTGTGAGACTGCATGGAGCCAGCTGGGGCAGGGATGTCTGGCACAGACCCTTTGTCTACTGTGGGGGAGGGGCCTTCCAAGGACCTTGGGGCTTGGCAGGTGCCAGCAGATGGTTGAGGCAGGGCCCTTTAGTTAGCCCTCGTCCCTCAGGCCTGCTGCACCCACCCTGCCTTTCCTCTGCCCTCTGCAGCCACCTCCTTCTCTCCAGTATTGGCACTTATGCCATAAGTGGCCTATGCTGCTGCCACCACCCCTGCTGCTGCTGGTAGGGCAGAGGTCACCTCACCCTGGTGGCCATGGCAGTGCAACTTGTGTGAGGCTCCTGGCATCGGCAGCAGTACTGAGTCTTCCTGCCCCACTCTGCCCTCCGTTGCTGAGTCTTGGCCACTGGGTGGTGGAGGCAGCTCCTGCCCGGTGCCAGTCCGGCCAGGTTGCAGTCCTGTGCCCTGCTGTCAGTGCAGCAGTCTGAGAGGGTATGTGCCTCCTTCCCATGCCTCCCTCCTATACCCCCTGACATGTTGCCAGTGACATCTCCTATGCCCACACACCCATCCCCTGCCCCACACACTGGGGGTTGGGGGTGAGGGGCAGCTGGGTGTCCTTTCCAGCACGGCTAGGGGAGCAGAGGGCTGTGGGTCAGGAGTGACAGGCACCAACCAGCACAGCCAGGGCAGTGGGGGCCTGTGGGCTGGCAGGGATGGGAGCCTGTGGGTTGGGAGTCAGGGGAACCAACATAGCTGGGGTGGGTGGAGGGCTGTGGGTAAGGAGTGAGGGGCATCAGCAGAGCCAGGGGAGCGGGCACTGCGGGTCAGGAGTGAGGGGCACCAGCATGGGTGGGGGGATGTGGGTTGAGAATGATAGGCACTGGCAGGGCCAGGGGGCTGTGGGCTGGGAGTGAGGCACCCTGCCAGGGATGGGGGGCTGCAGGTCAGGAGTGAAGGGCACTGGTGGGGACAGAGGGATGTGGATTGGGAGTGGGGGGCTCCAGGATGGCTGGTGGATGGGGTCCATGGGTCAGGAGTGAGGGGCACTGGATGGGGGAATGTGGGTTGGGAGTGAGGGGTGCTGGCATGGCTGGGGGTTGGGGAACCATGGGTCAGGACTGAGGAACACTGGCAGGGCTGTGGCTTGGGAATGAGGGGCAATGGCACGAGCAGGGTACCAGCATATCAGGGCTGCTCAGCGCCACAAAGCAGGACAGCTGCAGTTGGACTCATATTCTAGTGAGTGACGGGGACCGGGGGAGCTCTGATTTTCCATGATAAAAAACCCCCCAAATCAAATGCCAAAATATATAGGTATTTAGAATTTATTTCATTATAATGATTGAGGCACTGATGGGCTTTCAAACTGCTTTAAAATTGTAAATATATCAATAAAACATTGTGTCCAACTGATACCTATATATATATATATATAGAGAGAGAGAGAGATAAAGTAGTGTTTCATTTTAATTGCAGAAAAACACGCATTTTGAGGTTTTTAATTGGACAATTTTGGATTTTTATCTGAGAATTTTGGATTTTTAACAGAGAAAACCAGGATTCCTAGTTCTTAACCATTATGTGGAATAACTTTGTGGCTTATTGCTTCTTTCATGACACTGTTATTTGAATGTGTGGCCATGCAACTGCTAAAGACATGATTAACTTAATCACAACTTAAATTTAATGTGTAGATGGGGCCTGTATTACCACTGTGCAGCACGGTATTCATATGGCTTCTTTTCATGACAGTATTTACTGAACTTTGAACCCCTCAGTGCCTGCACTGTTCTTGTTCTAGCTGGCTCTAGGAGTCATTTCAAAGAAGAAGAAAATGCAAATAAACAGAAATTATACTAGGAACAACTCTTACTTTACTTTCCACCCATGGAACTTTACTTTCTGATCTCTCTAGGTCTCTTTCTTTTATAGATCTATGCTCTCTAGTGTGCTCAACTCTCTTCTGAATTTAGTTTCATCCTTTCCGCTAGTTAATTGCACCCAGAAGAAGCTTTAATATTTTTCCTTAGAAACTCTTAACAAGACGTCAGGCTGTTTGGAATATTTTCCTACGTATAAATTACAAAATTTGCTTTTAGCCACAAAGGCTTTAATTTACCCTGAAGTTGAACATCTTTTTAAAAAAAAAATGTACTCGCCAAACCTTCAAGGTAAGTGCTGGCTGCTCACAATATGCAATTAAAAAGCATAATGCAGAACAGGGTTCTCGTCAGGCTGTGACAAGAATTCTCACGATTACATTAGAGTGCAGACAAGTCACTCAGTTTCATGCCTATCTTGTGCATTTTCTATTTCTGTTGGTGCTTGGCTATAATTCGTCTTTGGCAAAGAACCTATTCATCAGAATCAGTCATGTAAAATGATGACTTAAATTACACCGGGCTATCTGATATCAGATTTACCCAGGAGTGGAATCTTTTGGATAAGTGCCATCTTATAGGCTTTGCACAGCATCTTAAGATTTGCTTTGTCTATAAAATATGGATAAGTTTAATTAAACTAAATTCATTTTGTTGAACAACATTTTAAATCCTTTTAAGTTGGGAAGTAGCCTTGGCTAGATTTCAATTTGTAACTCAGCAAAAGGAAGCCAACTAAGCAGCATTCTCCTAATCAAACTTTCAGTACTGAAGTAAAATCTGTATTATTTTACATGGCCTTGAAGCATTATAAAAAGAATTTTCGTATTCTGTCCTCTGTCTGGGAAGTGTGTGCCTCTTATCTTGATTTTTAATTGATTCAAAAGCATTTGTAGAAGTAAATTCATATAAAGCCAGAATTGGAGCCAGTTTGAATCTTTATGTCTCTATTAAAGCATCTGCAAAAAGATGGAATTGTTACCATATGTAATTTATATGTGTACTTTATTAACAGTGCTGGCAGGCGTATGGATTTTCACAATATATAATCCATAATCACCTGATCTTTCCAAACAACTTTTATATGTTTATTCCAAAATGCTACTTTAAAAACAAAACAAAACTGCAATGACAATAAACCTTACAATTTGTATTGTGTGTGTGATTGGCATGCGGATGGAAAACACACTCATTTCAAAGTGTTCTGCTGTCAATGAGACTAATTCCAGAGCTTTATAATACAAGTTTACAAGTTAGCAGAAATGTTCTCTTATTCATCTTGATGGAAGAGGGTGATATTTCTTTGATGTTGTCTTGAATAAATTTGATATTTAATTATGAGATGTTCCCAGATCTCAATGCAAAAATGTGGTGTTGTTGCTCTCTCTTCTTTAAAAAAACCAAAAAACTTTAAGATTACAGTTCTTACAAGAGGCTTATTAATGTCTGAATAATTTTTCCTAGGAATAAACTGAGGCTATTTCATCAAAAATCCTCCCTTGCATGAACAATTTGTTAATATTACTTCAGTGTGATGGGCTGTCCTGCCAGCACTGCTGTTGTATTATGCCTGAGTATGAATCCCACAGCCAGAGGCAGCCTTAGGGGGTGGGCAATGTGTGCATCCACCCAGGGCATTATGGTCAGGTTGGCACCAAACACTTGTGCACACATACAAACAAGTGAGCAGCCCACATTCACAGCAGTGCTCTCTTCCCTGTCCTGCCCCATCCTGCACTGGCTGACCCCTACCCCAAGCAGGAGGAGCAGTGCCGGGCCCAGCCCACCCCCTGCCTCCAGCCACTGGTCAGGAGGAGCTGGGCCAGGCATGTATGGGGGGTGGCACCTGATCCAGTCTACCTACATTGCTCCCACACAGCAGCAGTGGTGCCTGCTGCCTGGCACAGCATGCTGCCCTGCCACCCACCTGCCTGACACACCATGCCACTCTGCCTCCCTTAAAACAATTAAATTTGTGCTGAGAGAAGGAAAACCTCTGTGGAATAACAGAGCCATTAGGAATGAGCATCATAAATAACAAAAAATAAATAAGAAATAGACAATTGCTTTTTTGGCTAGAATTGCAATTAGTGGATGAAGAGAAGGCGCTCAGTGCAATGCTGAGAATGTGATAAATTATTTGGTGGTATCCCACAGAGTACTGTACACTCAAAAGACAATGAGTAAGCTTGGAAAGCCATGTTGTTGCATGAAGTGAAAACTGGATGACTAGGGTTGTAGGCTGGAGACACTGTTGGTCTAAGGCAGTAGTTCCCAAACTGTGGTATGCAGATCATCTGTGAGTGGTACGTGGAAGGTTGGTGGGAGGTACGCGCAGGCACAGATGTCCGGTGCAGCTTGCTGCATGTGTATGCCTAGCAGGTAAGTGTGTGGGGGAGGGAGGGAAGGAAGGGCAGATCAAGGCCCCCCATAGTGAGGGAGGGAGTGGGGCAGAGGTAGGGACAGAGCCTGGGGTGAATGGGGCCCTGAAGTGGGCAGTGGGACAGTCAGAGTCCACGCCTGCTTGCGCGCTCTGTTCCCGGGGCTCCTGCCGGGCGCAGCCCCGGGGGGGCCCTTGGGGGGGGGGGGGGGGGCTGGCTGGCTCCTGCCACAGTGTGCACCCTGGGGGAGGCGCAGGGGGCATGTGCCCCCTGGAATTGTGGGGCAGAGATGGGCTGCCCACTGTGCTGGGCTCTGCATCCCACTGCTGCTGCCTCCAGAGCTGTGTGATGCCATGTGCCTTCTACATGCTGACTGCACCATGTCCCCAGCCCGCCTGGCAGTAGAAAGCATAGCATAGCATCACATGTGGCTCTGGAGGCAAGGGCAGTGGGATGCAGAGCCCAGTGGGCAGCCCACTGCTCCCCAGTGGTTTCCTCCCCTCAGGCTGCCCTGCCCTGTCCCCATGATGGCCTGTACAGAAGGATGTGGCCCCTCCCAGGGTGGCCTGGACCTTTCCAGAGGTGTGTGTGAGTGGGGGGTTCCCTTCTGCTGCATGCACCCCAGGGGAGGCACAGGGGGCATATGCCCCCTGGATCTGTGTGTGGGATTGAGGTGAGCTGTGCACTGAGCCCCACTATTGTCTCCAGAGCCGTGTGTGCTCCAGAGGCAGCGGCAGTGGGGCACAGAGCCCAGCAAACAGTTTACCTCTGTCCCGTGCACAGATCCAGGGGACATGTGCCTCTCATGCCTCCTGGGTGTGTGTAAGGGTGGAGAGCCCCCCCCGGTGACCCTGGACGAGCCTCCTGTGGCTCCGTCCCATGACCTGCCCCAGCCCCAGGGTCCCATTCACCCCAGTCCCTGTCCCACTCCCACCCTCACCATGGGGGCCTCAATCTGTTCCCCCACCCCTTCCCTCTCCCCCTGACCCTTCCCCTCCACAGACTTACCTGCTGCACTCTGTGCATGTCTATCTGTCTGTCAATCCCAAGCCACAGCACCCCTGTTCTGCTGCCCCTCACTCCTGACCCACAGTACCCCACATCCTGCCAGGGTGTGTGGGGATGCCCCCTTCCCAGGCTCCAAACCCCACACACACACCCACAGCTTCCCACCAGACATCTAAATACTGTGCTTTCTCAAGCAAGCTCATCCCTCCCACTAAAGACATCCCTAGAAGCATCTCTGCATGGGTAAGTTTACACTATCTCTTTTCCAATTTATAATTTATTTATATGCTTACTGTACCTGATAAAACAATGTTTTATGATTATTAAAGGTTTTTATGTTGTTTCAATACATAGTCAATACATTCAATACATACCTTTGTGTATGAAAAACTTGCTGGTAGTACTTATGGCTGTATCATTTTAAATTGGTGGTATGCAATCTTGTCAGTCTGGGAACCGCTGTTCTAAGGACATAGGCAGGCAAGGTTCTTTGGCTAGATGTGACATCTTTTGTTAGACCAACTAAATAGTTGAAAACGTGTTCTTTGCAAGCTTTTGGGCACAAACACCCTTTGTCAGGCATAGGGAGACTCTGCTTCTGTTATGTGTTCTCCAAGGTAGAAAAGAAGCTAATTTTACAACAAGCAAGTCTGTGAAAATGCAGATGAGTGGAAGTTTGGAAGACAATGGGTAGAGATAGGAGAGGGAGGAGGGGAAGGGAAGGAAATGTGTGAAGGAATATAAGTGGTCAGCTGGAGGTAGGTTACCTGGGGTATTAGATGTCAGGCAGGTTGTAATATCTATATTAAGTCCATGATTTTTTATATCCAGTAGATTTATGAAGGGAAGTTCATAGGCTTATCTCCAACAGGTGTTTTGTAAATTCCCTCTGAGGATTAGAACTGAGAGATTGGAGAGAGAGTGGTTGTCTTGTGAGAAGCATGCACCCACAGGTAACTGAATATTTTTGTCTTTGATGGATTTTTGGTGTGCATCCATTCTGGTTTGCAGTTATTCTTTGGTTTCTCCTACATATTTTCCATCGGGGCATTTAGTGCACTGAATTAGATCAGATTATGTTTCTGGAAGTGCAGGTATAAGATCCAGGAATGTGATCATTCTGTTGTGGGGTGTAGTTACTGTGGCACTGGTAGAGATGTGTTGGCAGGTTTTACATTTCTTGTCCTGGCAGGGTCTGGATCCATTTGGTGTGGTTTGCGTCATAGGAAGCTTTGCTTCTAGTGATGAGGTTGCAAGGTTTAGTGCTTGGTTAAAGGCTAGGATGGGTGGTTCTGGAAAGATCTCTAAGAATTAGGCCTTCTTCTAGTATGGGTTGAAACTGAGGATTTTCCATGTAAGTTCCATGGAAGGATGGTATGTCATAACTAATGGTGTGCATTTTGTTGGGGATTTTCTTTTTGTACTGCAGTAATCCTATATGTGGTATCTGGGTGGCTCTTTCAAAAGTATGATCTATCTCTCTGGAGGAGCGTCCTTGTTGGGTGAAAGCCCTTTTGAGATTTGTGAGGTGATGATCATGGGTATTCTTCTCAGTGCAAATTCGGTCGTGGCAGAGAGCTTGGCTGTAAATTAGAGCTTTTTTCGTGTGTTTAGGGTGATTGCTGATTCCGTGTAGATATGTATGTTGGTCCGTGGGTTTCTTGCATATGGTAGTTTGTATTTTACCATTCTGGATGTTTATCATGGTGTCTAAAAAGGAAATGGTGTTGGAGTATTCAAGAGAGAGTCTGATGGAGGGCTGATGATTGTTGAATTTGTGATGGAAATCAATGAGAGACTGCAGGTTTTTGGTCCAAATGATGAAAATGTCATTTACATATCTCAGGTATATCATGGGTTTGATGGTGCAGTTCTTGAGGACTTCTTCCAAGTGGGCTATAAAAAGGTGAGCATATTGTAGGGCCATTTTGGTACCCATAGCTCTGCCCATGGTCTGAAAGGAAGTGGTGGTTGTTGAAACTGAAGTTCTTGCCTGTGAGGATGACGTGTATAAGTTCAGTAATATCTTGAGGTCTGTACTCTGAGTTGTAATCTTGCTCTTGGAATCCAAGCCTGCCTCACATATCTACATCCTGGTGTGGGATGTTGGTATATAAGCTGGTGATGTCCATGTTGGCTAGGAGGATATTTCTGGGAAGATGATCTATGTTTCAGTTTTTGCAGAAAGTGTGTTGTGTCTTGGATAAAACTTGGTTTTTGGGTGACAAGAGGTTTTAGGACGGATTCAATGAAACCTGTTATTTCTTCAGTTAGGATTCCATGGTTGGAAATTATAGGTTCCCCGGGGTTCCCTTGATTGTAGATTTTTGGGGGCATGTAAAATATCCCTGGATTGGGTAGTGCAGGGATTGGGGTCTGAAGTTTTTCTTTTAGTTCAGATGGAAATGATGTGATGGTGCTTTTGAGTTTTGAGGTGAATAGGGAAGTTGGATCTTCCTCTAGTTTTTCACAGTAGGTGGTGTCAGTGAGTTGTCTGTTGGCTTCTTTTATGTAGTCTTCATGGTTCAGGATAACTATAGCTCCTCCTTTATCTGCTGGTTTTATTACTATTTGGTGGTTGGATCTTAGAGTTTCTAAGGTCCTTCTCTCTGAGAGGGAAAGGTTGTTATAGTAGTGCTTGTTGTTAATTGTTTCATTGTTCATTCTTTCTCTGAAGCAGTTAATATAGTGGTTGAGGTTTGAATTTCGTCTATTGTAAGGTCTCCATTCTGAGGTCTTTTGGATTTTTTGGCATTAACATTTTTGTTGATGTTGTCACAGGATGAAGTCATGCTGAAAGTGGATTAATTTTGATTGTGGAAATATTCCTTCAGATGGAGGCATCAGAAAATTTTTTCTAGTTCTCCACATTCTCCCATTATTTGGGTATTTTTTCTGGACAGAAATTAAGGCTTTTGGAGAAGACAGATTTTTCAGTTTTTGTAAGTGTGTGCATGGAGAGAGTGATAATATTTAAGGGTTGGCAGGTTCTTTCAGCTTCACTGAGTATAAGGTTGGAATGTTGTAGGGTATTGGTGTTGTTTCTCTGATGGTTGTTTTGGGACTGGGAAAGTTGTTCCTGTAGTCATTCAGGATGGGATCAAGGTGTTTGGCTTGTACAGATCTCTCCCATACAAGGCATGCATACTCGGCAGAGGAAAAGCTAAGAGCCAGGGCACTGGTTCAGATGGTTGAGGGACTAGTTCCACATTTCAAATTGGTGAGCTTATATAAAATGTTATGAATGCTCACTTTTGCTTTTGCCTGAATCATTATCTAAACTATTATGTGTACAGTGTGCTGTCTCCATTAGTAAGTATGAAGCCTCACTGTGATAGATGAAATTGTTCAGAGAGGGAGTTGGGTGAGAGATCCTTATGTATTTGTATTCTCGTGCCTTGCTCTGGGAAGATGCTGCACAGGGCACCGCTGCATGGGGCATATGTATTCTCATGCCTTGCTCATTCTTGCTCAACGGCTGCCAAATGCATTAGGAGAGGAGCTGTTCTATAACAGGCAGTAGTAACACCAAATTGCTCAAGATTCACTCCCATGTATGCTTCCAGCTCAGCAACAAACGGTGGATGCAATCTTAAAAGCAGTGGAGAATGAAGAGCCACTTCGTGCATTTGTTGATGCACCTGGTGGTACAGGAAAAACATTCTGCTTCAACACGATTCTCTCAGCAGTGTGCTGGGAAGGGAAGATTGGGAAGGTTGCATTGGCTGTGGTATCCAGTGGAATTGCTGCTACCATGCTTACGGGAGGCAAGACTGTGCACTCAAGGTTCAAGGTACCTCTGAATGTGTTGAAAACCACCACCTGCAGCATATCAGCACAGTTTGACCTTGCTGAGCTGATTCGAGAAGCAGCTATCATCATCTGGGATAAAGCACCAACGGTTCATTGGTACATGCTGGAGGCTGTAGAAATAGTAGAGGCACGCTTGAAGCTATCTGAGTTGTGGAACCACTTCCAGATTTTCCAACTTCATGGGAACATGGAATACGTAAAGGAGGCTTTGATGCACACAAAGTGCAAAATACGCTCAATGACTTTTGGAACTGGGAAATGGCCAAGTTCCAAATATTGACAAAATCATTACTCTGCCTCCTGAGCTCTGCATGCCTCTGGATCTCTCAGCAATGACAGAATGGACATTTCCAAATCTATTGGATAATTATCCAAATCCAGGATGGATGTCTGAAAGAGCTATTTTGGTGCCACATTACTTCATTGTGTGGAAGATCAATAATGCTATTGTGGCAAAATTTCCAGGCCAAGACTGGATTTGTACAAGCGCAGATGCTCTTTCAGAGGGTGAAAGTGTTATGGCTGTGCCAACTGAGTACCTCAATTCTATGGAGGTGCCAAGTTTGCCTCTACATCAGCACCACCTTAAGCCTCATCATGCTCATCATGCTTCTGTGAAACCTTGCCCCTAAGGATGGTCTGTGCAATGGAACGCAGTTATTGGTGCAATCCGTCATCAAGAGCAGACTACTTGAGGCAAAAATTGTTGGATCAGAAAGAACAGTACTAATTGATAGGGTAGCACTAAAGCCGTCTGACGACACATTTCATAGATTCATAGATTTATAGATGTTAGGGTCGGAAGGGACCTCAATAAATCATTGAGTCCGACCCCGTGCATAGGCAGGAAAGTGTGCTGGGTTCAGAGGCATCTGGCTGGAGTCATATCTAACCTCCTCTTGAAGACCCCCAGGGTAGGGGAGAGCACCACTTCCCTTGGGAGTCCGTTCCAGACCTTGGCCACTCTAACTGTGAAGAAGTTCTTCCTAATGGACAGTCTAAATCTGATCTCTGCTAGCTTGTGGCCATTATTTCTTGTAACCCCCGGGGGCGCCTTGGTGAATAAAACCTCACCAATTCCCTTCTGTGCCCCCGTGATGAACTTATAGGCAGCCACAAGGTCGCCTCTCAACCTTCTCTTGCGGAGGCTGAAGAGGTCCAGGTACCCCAGTCTCTCCTCGTAGGGCTTGGCCTGCAAGCCCTTAACCATATGAGTGGCCCTTCTCTGAACCCTCTCCAGGTTATCCACATCCCTCTTAAAGTGTGGTTCTCAAAACTGGACGCAGTACTCCAACTGCAGTCTGACCAGCGCCCGATAGAGGGGCAGTATTACCTCCTTGGTTCTATTTGTCATGCATCTGCTGATGCACGATAAAGCGCAGTTAGCTTTGTCACACTGAGGACTCATGTTCATCTTGGAGTCCACTAGGACTCCAAGATCCCTTTTCACTGCCATGCTGCCGAGCAGGTCATTCACATGGACACGTTGACAGTTCCCTGTGCAGGTGGCATTCAGCATGACCATCAATAAAGCCCAGAGGCAAACATTAAAAAGAGTAGGAGTGTTCCTTTGGGATCCTGTCTTCACCCATGGACAAATAGATGTTGCTGCTTCCAGAATCTCCGACCCAGAAAATATCCAATTTGTAGTGATTGCGGACTTGAGTAACAAAACCAGGAATGCTGTATATACGGAGGTGGTGTAAAGCTCTTACAGTAAGAAAGTGTGATATGTTTCAGGATTTTGTGTATGCGGAAGTGTTGTGAAGCTCTTGAAGTGCAATAAAATGTGATCTCCATCAAAAATTGGCTCATTGGATTTTCATGCAAGCAGCGCTGCATGGGGCATCTAGTTATTCATATGAATAATGTGTATCATAATGCATATTATGATGTGTTCTTTGTATGAGAGTGTTAAAAACTGGAGAAGAATTATATGGTGACTAATGTACTAGTGTTTTAAAGGGAGGATATTAGGCTGGTGGGAGCTTACCAGTAGATTACACTTGCTGACTCAGGAGATCACTAGTTATGAGTTCCTTATTGAGAACTCTATTTATTTCAGCTTATATCTTTCTTCAAATTCAAATTTTTTTAATGTTGGAGGCTATTCTTATATCATCTACCCGTATTGTTCTGAATATAAGTGAACTTTTTTCTCCCGCCACAAGAACCATAAAAGTGGCACTCAGTTTATATGTAGGCTTGAACTATAATTGGATCCCCCAAATCTCAATGTTTCTACTTGCAGTATTTTATACGTCATATAATATCATAGTTTCATAGTTTTAGGGTCGGAAGGGACCTAATAGATCTTCTAGCCCGACCCCCCGCCAGGGCGGGAGAACAACAACAACAAAAAACAAACCCTAAAAACAAAAATGGGACTCAAATGAGTCCAGCCAGGTAGGTATCCAGCCTCTTCTTAAAGATCCCCAGGGTAGGGGCCACCACCACCTCCCTTGGAAGTTGGTTCCAGCTCCTAGCCACCCTAACTGTGAAGTATTTTTTTCGGATGTCCAATCTGTACCTCCTCTCCATCAACTTGTGCCCATTACTCCTTGTTATGCCAGCGGGGGCTAGGGGAAACAGCGTCTCCCCCAAACCCTTCTGGTTCCCCCTAGTGAGTTTATAGACGGTCACCAGGTCCCCCCATAGCCTTCTCTTGTGGAGGCTGAATAGGTTCAGGTCCCACAGTCTCTCACTGTAGGGTCTGCCCTGTTGTCCCCGGATCATGCGGGTGGCCCTCCTCTGGACCCTCTCCATGTTGTCCACATCCCTCCTGAAATGGGGCGCACAGAACTGGACACAATACTCCAGCTGCGGCCTGACCAGCGTCGCATAGAGGGGGAGGATCACCTCCCTGGCTCTACTCGAGATGCACCTGTGGATGCATGACAAGGTCCGGTTAGCCCTGCCAACCATGACCTCGCATTGTCGGCCCATGTTCATCTTGGAGTCAATAATGACACCAAGATCCCTTTCCGCCTCCGTGCTCTCAAGTAGGGAGTTCCCCATCGTATAAGTGTGCTGCTGGTTCCTACTACCCAAGTGCAGCACCCTGCACTTGTCCGTATTGAAACACATCCTGTTCCTGTTTGCCCACCCCTGTAACCTATCCAGATCCTTCTGCAATCTCTCTCTCCCTGCTAGCGTGCTCACCTCCCCCCAAATTTTGGTGTCAGCGAATTTAAACAGGTTGCTTTCCACCCCAACATCAAGATCACTGATGAAGAAATTGAACAGCGCAGGCCCCAGGACCGAGCCCTGGGGGACTCCACTACCCACCTCCCCCCAAGTCGAGTATGATCCATCCACCACCACCCTCTGAGTGCGACCCTTCAGCCAATCTGCAATCCATCTGACTGTGTAGGCATCTATGCCACAGTCACCTAGTTTATTAATTAGGATGGGGTGAGACAATCAAATCAGATTGTTTTCCAGTGCATCTTTTATTTTAGTATTTTTAGTGCGTTTAACCCTTTGGATCCTTTCCTTGGTTATTTGATTCTCCTGTGGGCTTTTGTAGGGCAATACCATTTTGAGGATTTCATTTATTATTATTTATTGCTTTATTTATTATAGTCTGTTTTTCCCCCAAATCTGAACCTAAATATTGGGGTCAATTTATAATCTGAACAATATAAACATTGTTTTGACCACTCCTCCAACCATCCCAAAAATCCAGTGAGTGGGGAGAGGAGGCAACCTAAAACTGAGATATTTATTAAATGAAATACAAAGCCAATTTTAGAGCATGTACATTGCTTTGTAAGCATATGTAATTCTCAGAGCATGATTCTCAGGCTGCAAAGCTTGCAGTTTCTTAACCAAAACACAACACACTAATTTAATCCCTTGTGTATTAACTAATTAGACCTATTTACTCTTTTGAATCTTTTCTTAGATGTGGAATACAGTTTTACATACTAAATTGTGTCTTCAGCACCTAACTTCAGCTCAAGCAGGGCAGCTGGGTTGCAAAGAATGCTGAGCTGACTGAGTAGCAAGGCTCCCCCTTTTAAGAAGTTATTAAATGAGCTATTAAAGATAAAATTCTGGTTTGAATTGTCCTTTCTTAAGTGTCTTGACTCCCAGCATAACCTGTCCAACCATAGATTTGGCTAATTGAGTCTGATCTTCAATCTTAAATGATAAAAATCAGAAAAGTTGGAATGCTAGATTAAGTCTGGTCAGATAATTTTCTAACCTTTTTTGAGCCTTGTTGCTGCACCCCTGCAATTTGTGTTTCTTGTAGCCTCGTTCCATCCTGAGAAGCTGAGGACTGACGGAAACCAGCACCCAGGAAAGTACTCAGAATTCCAAGCCCCCGGTTGGTGGGGGAGAGGGCACGAGAAGGGGGGACCTCAAGGCAATAAAACATAAAAACATAGGGTTGGAAGGGACCTCGAGGATCATTTAGCTAGATGTCCTGCACAGATTTTTCTAAACCATGTTAGACAGGTGCCTATCTAGCCTCTTTCTGAAAACTTCCAGTGTAGGTGATTTTACAACTTCCCTAGGCAGCTTGTTTCATTGTCCTTCAGTTTTTACACTTAGTAAGTTTTTCCACAAATTTGATCTAAATTTGCTGTGCTGCAGTTTACATCCATTGTCTCATGCTCTACCCTTTGTGGCAAAGTTTTCCCTCTCCTTTTTGAAGTCCTTTCATAGATTCATAGATGCTAGAGTCAGAAAGGACCTAAATAGATCATCGAGTCCGACCCCCTGCACAGGCAGGAAAGTGTGCTGGGTTCAGATGACCTGAGCCAGATGCCTATCTAACCTCCTCTTGAAGACCCCCAGGGTAGGGGAGAGCACCACCTCCCTTGGGAGCCCGTTCCAGACCTTGGCCACTCTAACTGTGAAGAAGTTCTTCCTAATGTCCAGTCTAAATCTGGTCTCTGCTAGCTTGTGGCCATTATTTCTTGTAACCCCTGGGGGCGCCTTGGTGAATAAAACCTCACCAATTCCCTTCTGTTCCCCCGTGATGAACTTATAGGCAGCCACAAGGTCGCCTCTCAACCTTCTCTTGCGGAGGCTGAAGAGGTCCCGGTGCCCCAGGCTCTCCCCATAGGGCTTGGCCCACAAGCCCTTAACCATATGAGTGGCCCTTCTCTGGACCCTCTCCAGGTTATCCACATCCCTCTTGAAGTGTGGTGCCCAAAATTGCATGCAGTACTCCAACTGCGGTCTGACCAGCGCCCGATAGAGGGGAAGTATCACCTCCTTGGATCTGTTCGTCATGCATCTTCTGATGCACGATAAAGTGTCATTAGCTTTTCTGATGGCTTCATCACACTGCCGACTCATGTTCATCTTGGAGTCCACTAGGACTCCAAGATCCCTTTCCGGATCTCATGGAAACGGGGACTGGAACCAACATGTCTCAACACACAGATGAGTGCTACCCATGAGACGAGATTTGTTCTGTCTCTATATATCAAGTATGTTACACAAAATGACGCTGCCTGAATAGGAGAGCTTGAGACCCCTGAAGCCATAATGCTCTTGTAGTCTGGTGATTAGGGCTTTACCTGGGGATATAAGAAATGTAGGTTCAATTCAACACCCACATCCCAGGTGAGCTCTTAAAGCTGTAGGCTATTAGGTACTTCCTCCTATGTGAGGTCTAGTCTAGTATGTGTGATCAGAGAATGCTTACTGTCAGCAGGGAAACAGACTATGAATCCCAATGCGATTTATGTGTAGTAGATGCCTCATGGCTTGACACTGGCAGCAGATCTTTAGGTCCAAAAGTAATTTTACCAATGGAATCATATGTGCCTCCAGGGTTACACAGAAGCTAAATTGGGATTTTAAGAACCTAAATTTCAACATTGACAGTCTAAGTCCTTCTGTGCATCTTGCCTGCTCTGCTTTGGTTCCTCTTTTGTAAAATTGAATGGCCCTGCCCTATCTCACATGATACTGTGACAATAAATAAGTTGAACAGAGATGAGCTCTGCTTAATGGGGGAGAAGAGGAACATTTTTGTACATAGATTTACTAACCTATTGAAAAGGGTTTTACCCTGGGACTGACAGAGGTTGGAGACAAAGGCCCACAAGTAAGTAAAAAGCAGGGCAACTGGAATAAAAGCTTGTGAATGAAAGAAATTAAGAGAAAATCTTAACAAGATACTAAAAGGGAAATTAGCAGGACAGTCTGCTATTTGTCTAAGATTCCTATGCCCTGATGCAGGAAGTATAGAGGATAATTAGGAAGAACTGGAAGCCCTAGTATGTAGCCAAAATTATTATTCAAATTGGATAAGTGATAAGTGTGATAGTACATGTGACTGGTACATTTAGACAAGAACAGCAGGAAGGAAAAGGAGGGGAGAAAAGGGAGTGGTGTTGCTTTTTGTACTTGTTTTGAGGTCCAGAATACAGTGGGAGGTAGACTTGTTGACTACTTAGTTGAGGCAAAAGGAAAAAACAGTAAGCACAATATCTTGATGTATGACTACTTATAAGCTACCAACACAAGAAGAGATGATGTTCAAGGTTTTGTTTTGTTTTTTAACCCTAAACTGAAATGTCTAAATTACAGTTGTGGTTAGTGGGGACTTTTATTATCATGCTGGGAAGTTAATACACCAGAGCACAATTTTTAGATGGTGTGATCAGCTTTTTGGTTCTAATGGTAGAGAAATCAAGTAAAGGCAATTCCATTTGCTGCCTACTACCAGAGGGGAATTTGTTGAGAATCTGTAAATGGGAGGCTGCTTGGATGAAAAGGATTATGAAATGATAATGTTCATGATGCTAGGGAAGGCAAGACAAGAAGGCAACAGAAATACATTTACAAAAGGACACTTTCACAAACTCACAGAACTGATGGGTAGATTTCTACAGAAGGCATGGCCAACAGAAAAGAAGCCAGGAGAATGTGTTGTCCCTTAAAGGGCACAGGAGCAGGCTATCCTGATGTGAAGGAAGGAGAGGAAATGTTACAAATGACCTGCTTGGATAAATTGAAACTTAAAAAAAAAAGTCTTGCAAAAGGTGAAAAAAATCCTTTGCATGTAAACTTGAGAATAAGATGACAATGCAAGCATATAGGGACAAAATCAGTAAGGCCAAGGTGCAAACAGAGATACAGGTACAAAGAGACAAGAAAGGACACATGGACACATGGTAACAAAAAGAGGGCTATTAATATGTTTATATATAGAATGACAAACAATGCAATAGGCCCCGTAATAAATGGGCAGGGAAAGTCAATGAAGAATGAGGAGAAGGCTGAAGTGTTTAATGCCTTTTTTACTTCAATCTTTACAATAAAGTTAAACTTTCAGATGGCGAGCAAAGTTGGCGCAGAGTCTAGAACAGGAAAATAATAAGTGACAGATAAGCATGGTGTTTTCAGATCAGCAGGGCCTAATGTGTTTGGACTCAAGGAACTGGATGAAGTAATTTCAAAGCTATTGTCTAATATATATTTGAAAAACAGAGGTCAGGTGAGGTATCAGAAGATGAGAAAATGGCAAATATAGTGTTCCCAACTTTTTTTTGAAAGATAAAACGATAGACTCAAAGAGTTAAACTAACTTCAGTACATGGAAAGATACTGGAACATGTCATCAGTTAATCAATTTGTAAGCACCTAGAGAATGACAAGGTGATAAGTAACAGCCAACATGGATTTGTCAAGATTAAATCTTGCTTAACCAATCTAATTTCCTTCTAAAACAAGGTGATGGGCCTTGGGAATAAGGAGGAGGGGTAGATGTGGTATACTTCAACTTGGATATTTGAGACTGTCTCCCCCACAACATTCTTGTAAGTAAACTAAAGGAAATAAGATTAGATATACCCACTTATGGTCATTGTAGAACTGTTGGATGTTTAAAGAATAGTCAGCAATGGTTTAATTGCGGGCTGGGAGAAGGTACCAAGAGGGGTTTCCAGTTGAATATCTTTATTCAGGTCACAGAGGATGGAAATAAACATACTCTTATTAAATTGCCATATTTCCTTCCATACACTGCACCCCTATACATAATATTCACCTTGTTTTAGAGGCAGAAAGAAAAAAAATAGTCCTTGAAGAAACAGAGTAGCTGCCAGTAGGAAGCTGAGCCTGTTGCCAGTTCCATGTGCTAATGGGACATATGAACTGACCCAGTGTGCCTCCACCACCATGCTCTGAGCCTGGGGCTGTGCGCCAGGTCCAACCCTGTACCACCTCTGTGGCCAGCAGTTGGGTTTGACCCTACATGCTGAGTCAGACCCCACATGCCAAGTCCAATTCTGCTGGCTCTGGGATCATGAGGTGGGGGTCTAACCTTGTGTGCAGGGTCTGTAGCCGCATTCCCAGGTCTGATTCTAACTGTGGACTGACTCTGGGTGCTAGACCAATCTAGCATGTGGGGCCACAATCATCCAGCTATGGGGCTTCCCACAGGTCTGGAAGTCTGGCAGGAGGAAAACAGTGGCAAGGTTAATCATGATGGCTCCCAGAGCAGTCACAAGTCCTTCTGTAACTAGCCTGTTCTGCTTTAGTTCCTTATCCGTAATAATACACTCCCCGGTGCTCCCCTACCACCAAATTTTCCACACTCCTATGTGGAAGCGGTATGGGTTATATGTGAGAAAATATGATAGTGGATGACACCAAATCGAGTGGTGTTACAGACATCTTGGAAGGTAGGATAAGCTTCAAAATGACCTTGAAAATGTTGGGAGAATGTCTGAAATAAATATAATGAAATTCAGTAAGGGCAAATGGAAAGTACTACATGTAGGGAGGAAAAATCAAATGCATAAATAGAAAATGGGAAATGACTGGCTAGGCTGCAGTACTACAAGAAAGGATCTGGGGTTTTTAATGCATTACAAACTGAATAATTTATATTTGGCTCACATTCATATCGGCAAAAAAGGCCAATAGCATACTGAGATGTATTAACAGGGATGTCATATTCAAAGTATGGGAAGCAATCCTTCCACTCTATTCAGCACTGATGAGGCCTCAGGTATGGTATCCAGTTTCTGATGCTATAGTTAAAGACTTCTTTAGTTTGCTTACGAGAATGTTTGGGGAGATGATCTCAAATATCTAATTTGACAATGCTGAACAGAGCAAAAAAAAGTCTAGAAATCACAGCAAGAAAAATGATTGGAAGAATTGGGATTTAGCTAGTCAAGGGGAAGAGAAGACTGAGAGAAAGTTAATACTCATTTTCAAGTAATAAAAGGGATGTATTGAAGAGGTTCGTGATCAATTGTTTTTAGTATCTATATAGGACAGGACAGGAAGAAATGGGTTTAGTTGCAACAGGTAGTGCTAAAATGTTAGAGCCTATTGGAACTTTCTTTGTGTGAAAAACAAACCTAACAAAAAATGGCCTATTACAAATTAAATAGCAGTATTACAAACAATATCAAGGAAAATAATAGGTGAGCGATTATGAAATGGAATCAAGATGATTAGCGTTACAGAAAATGTAAGGAAATAAAATCAGCTGAAACAAATAGAAATAGATTCAAGTAAAATTGGTTACTTTGGTTTTTGAAAACATAGTGGAATGTGAGAAAGTAACTCTAACTTTGTGTCAGAAATCATGACTATTTAATCCCTGTGAAACTTGAACTGCCACTCCTTGTAACATTTCCCAGTACAGCTGCGAGCCAGGACTATAATGCAGTAAAGATATGGAAGAAGATGGAGAGCTAATAACATCCTGTGATGATGTGCTATAGAAGTGGTGTTTCAGAGGTAACCTTTGACACCACGTTAGTCAGAGTGTAGTGAGCTCATCCCTGCTTGTCACACTCTCAACAAGCACGATTAGATTTGACAATCCAAGATGTGAGCGTGCACATCTGCTGTCTGTCTGAATCATGCTGCTGCACATCATACCTCTGTGAGAACACAACAACCCGACAAATGCAAGAGGTGCTGCTCTTAAAAACATCTCCCCTTGACAGCCAGTGGACAGCAAGTGGTTACTGACCAAGGGAGCTAATGCCTGTCACCAAATTACAACACATCTTTTATGTGGCATGTTCAGTGTTGGATTTAATTAAAAATAATTACACTAAATCCCAAACTGCCTTTTTCAGGTCACCTGTGCATCCAAGAGTTCATCATCCGAGGTTAAATAAAATAACAGCCTTGTATAAAAACATGAGCCTTAAACTGTCACACTGACTGCTCTGTTTAATGTGGAAAATCGCTTTTAAACCTAATGTGGAAGGATGTGACCTCAGGGTTTAATTAACAGTAGTATTAATTATTTAGATTGAGCCATCCATCCTGTGCGTACAATCCTTGACAATTCTGAAATAATGATCAAAATAGACCAGTCCTACAACTCACTGGGCGTGCCTACATGAGATGCTATGTTGCCATAACGTTGGCGGGCATGAACCGTGACGCTGACACTACTGTGCAGTAGCAATGAGCTACTGTGCAGTAAGGTCAGAAACGACCTGTGCACCGCCAGGACTGCTCAGTAACGGTGGTTACTGCACAGTCATTTAGTTCTTGCTTTAGTAACAACTGAACAGTCAGACACACGTGTAGACACACTCACTGCCTCCAATTGTCTTCCATCTACAATAAAACCTTAGCAAGACTAAATTGTAGAGCTGGAGTAATTGCAGTTTTCTGCAACTGGGAAAGGCAAAGTGGGGCTGCACACCATGCATGGAAGGCCAATGAATTAGGCCTGTTTTGGACTGGATGGGACATCCGTTCCAAATCTGAGAGACTTTGTTACAGGGAATCTTTCAGCCATTTCTTCTCTGGTCCAGGTAGGTGTCCATGATGACTCTGGGGCAATATGGAGAAGAGGGAGGTGCATGGGATGAGTAGGGTGAGATTGCATTGGCATTTACAGGTCAAAACCAGCAATTTAAACTCAGGTTCATGAAAGCTTGTGCTATATACGTGTGTACACACATGTATCATGTGTACACACTTCCACACAACCACATACATACATATATATACATACACACCACACACACACATGCATGTGTGCACACACACCCCTCCCTCCTCTTAGTTAGTCTATAAAGGTTCATACCTACCGTGCCTTCTAAGTATTTACTAGCCAGCACAGACTCATCTATGTTTTTTAATACAAACAAAACCTCTCCATTCTTGTTTACAGCCTTATGAATCTCTCAGCTTTTTCTTGGCTCAACCTCTAAGACTGTGATCCACAACCAGACTGCTGCAGCACCCTGTGGTTCTGTGAGATCCTTCAAGGGTGCCCCATGATTAGGTGGTGTAACCCGGGCACACCCAAGGGTGTGCCCTATTCTCAATCAGATGGGATGGGTAGGCAGGAGGGGGTTCCTGTGAGAGGGATGCCAGAATTTCGAGCAGATCCCTCATTCCTCTGTAGAGTTAGTCCAAGCCCAAAGTTCTTAACTATATAACATTTATTCAGTTATCAACGTGTGTGTGTGTGTGTATAAAACTCTTTAAGATAGATATAATTACAGATATAGATACAAATATACATATAAAGCTCTGTTAGCTGGAGGAAGTCGGCCCTAGGGAGGGCATTCGGGTAAGTACCTGTGCCTCAGGCCCAGAAGAGGGGTGGATCCCAGGACAGTCAATTCAGCAGTTTATACCACAAGTGGATTAGCTAATAAAGACACCCTTACAGAGCCCATTATACAGAATTAATACACCCAACTATTTATAACACCAACAATAACAATAGATACCAAATAGGGTGCGTCTAATATCTGGTACAGTTATGTTTCCTATCTGGGTTCCAACCACTTGGTCCCTCAAATGGGATAGAGCCTTCTCCCCCTAGGCCCACTCCCCCTAGCATCCCTTGCCTGGGGGGCGCCTCTCCTGTGGGACCCGGGTTCCCAGTAACTCGCAGTCCTTCCTCTGGGGGCTGTTGATCTGGCCTCTGGGTCCCCGCACCGTCTTAGGTCTCCTGGAGCCATTGGCCTTGAGTTGAGGGTTCTTCCCTCTGGGCCCTGGGCCCCACATTGGGCACCCAGGGAGCTCCTGTGGGAGCCAAGCCCACACTGGCTCCATTTTCCCAGCCTAACACCAAGGGTCTTTCCCCTTCCTGGGCCCTGCTCTGGGCACCGGGGCTTTTTTAGTTTCATGCTGAGCCACACTGCAGGGCTCTGGTTATCCAGCCTAGAGCCAGGGCTAACTTGAGCAGCCTCGAGCTTCTCCCAGGGCTGATTCTCTGTGTGCCGATCCATGCACCATCGAGGCTCAGGCAGGGTCCAGATGATGGTCTTCTCTGGAGTTCCTCTCTCCTCGCCATCCCTTGCTGCATCTTATTTATGCTGGGGGCCCCATCCCTGAAGTCTGCCTGACCTGTAAAGCACAGTCTTCAATCAGGTCTAGGGGCTCCTCGCATTCCCCACCTCTGAGCAGGGGTGGGACACCGCTGTTACCTGATTGATGGAAATGTTCCACCAATCCAAAGTGTGCTTCTCCAAGCTGGGCTTGCCAGGCAAAAGCAGCAAGCCCACCACAGTGGCAAATAAGATTCATGAGATAAGCCTGGAGATTTCAAATAGGAACCCCCAGTGTTAAAAACATTGTGACATGTTGTGGTCTCTTTTTGTTCTTTGCTGCAGAAAAATTGCTCTAATATTTTTTCAGAGTAAAGAAACGAGTGAAAGTGAAGCACTGGCATTTTTCAAGGGGTGCCTTGAACCCAACAAAGGGTGTCTTGAGAATAGCAAGGTTGTGAACCACTGCTATAAAAGACTGTTAACTCCTATGTAGTAATGAGGAAGTGGAAATAAGTGGAATTTCGGTGTTAATTTCCAGAATTATAGCCTGAAAATCCTCCTCATCTATTGCCTCACTCTCTCTGAAACTTACTTTTTGAATTTAAAATCCTCTAGGCACCTCTAAGTGCACTTAACCACACCTGGGACTACTTTGAACACCGCAGCACCTCACACATAAGCCTACTTGAGTCCAAAAATGAGGCAGTGCTCTACCTCAGGTCCAGGAGGGCTGCAGGCATTCTCAGGAATGTGTAATACACACCAGCAGGAGTGAGCCTCTCATAAAATGCAATTGTGGGCTTCCCTTTCTTTTTAAAACCTTGCTGAAGGTGAAGGGAGAAGGAGGGTAGGGCATGGGGCAAAGCAAATGTGAGAGAGAGAGGAAAATAAAATGTATGAATATGTTTAGCAATATTAATTGCTTTCTGCAGTCACTTCTCCCTGTCTCACAGTTGTACATGCTTGTATTTAATAACAAAAGGAGAGGAGGTTAGATCACGTGGCTTAATTGAATGATAACAACTACAACTGCAAGCACTAGAAAATATGAAAGAAATCAAGG
>NW_005842567.1:429211-443506 GCF_000455745.1 Alligator sinensis | reverse complement strand
ACACTAGTTTCATCTAACTGTCTTCCTATGTTGCATTGTGATTTAACCATTACCCATCACCAATGTTTGTATTCCAAAAGTACATGCTACACTGATTATTTTCTTTTAGTAGGGTTTTGTCTAAATGCACATATTGTTCCAGACTGGGTAGAGAAGGGAGGTCAAAGAAATAGGCCTCATGTTTACAGTGAAAGATGGTCTACATCTTTTGGTAATTTTCAATACTGCACTATTCTGGTCCAGATAAACTATGAACAAGTTCAATTTTCCTCTAGAGCATAGAGGTCAGGAACCTATGGCGCTCAGGGGTCAGATTCAGGCCCTAGGGGTCAGCAACCTATGGCTCACAGGCCAGATTCAGCCTGCAAAGCGATTGAATCCACCTGGTTCAGGTCCAGTCTGGTCTGTGTTTTGCTAAGGGCATGCCACTCACCTGTAGCAGCCCCAGCCAGCTGCTATGGCCCCTGCAGAGGGCTGTTCTTCCTTGCTGCAGCCTCATTGTCACTGGAGTGGCCAGAGGGGTGTAGTGACCCATGGTGCGAGTTTGGTTGTAAGCTGCAGCCTGTGTTCGCAAAAGATCACCAACTCTTGCTCTAGAGAATGAAGGATTAGCTACTCCTGGAAGTCAGTAGTTTTGAGAGAGTATAACGCATCCTTCGGCTTCTCACGTGTGACTCTAAATATAATGGATTATTTTCCAGTGCTGCCAGAATTTCTACATAAGGGGAATAATTTGGACTCTCTAGATACTATAGCCCTTTGTGTCTATTTGACATGATTGGTTGGCTGATGAGGGCTGATTTGTAAGATTGTGTGGTTCAATGACAAGCTTTTCCATTACATTACTGTAGCCAGTTGTGCTAGGATAGGTATCTGGAATGCCCATAATAGAGCTAGATGCATAGTTATACAATTAAGTGTTTAAATTATTCCTTTACAAAAAAATCCTTCCTTCCTTCCTCATTGCATATTAAGAGAAACTGGTTACATGATATCTTGTCCAAGTAATTTATTCTGTGTGGTTTGTGTTCATTCATTCCTTTAATTCCTGCCTACCTGTTTAATCACTAAATGTTTGTTTAATTTTTTTTAGTCAGTTGAGTTGAAAACTATTGAGAGAGAGCGTTTTTCTAAGCAAATAATAAAAGTGAGCCATTCTCCTTTGTAACATTTCGGGGAGAGAGTAGCAAAGAGATAGCTGAACTGCTTACTGGAAACTGGAAGACAGAATTTCCAGTGGAGATAATGACAACTGGAAGTCACAATTAAGCTCTTCCATATGGAAACAGATGTACCTCACTGCAAGCCATCTCTCAACACCTCTGTCATATCCCACTGAAAATTCTTACCCAAGTCATCAAGACCCTGAGACCAACTCCTTCCTATTTTTCCAACCTCTTAATTTCTATTTTCTTCCCTCCCACAGTTGGTGGCACCACCAGCCTTGATGCCACATTCAGCCATTTATCACCCTGAGCATCATCAGGCCTTCTTACTTATGTTCTAGATTGGCCCAGCAAATCAAAGCCTTCTGCTAACCTAAGACTCATCTGAATGTTCACTTCTCTTATGATGCTGGCAACAAATGAGTTAAGAAGAGTCATAGTTTTCTCTCTCTTATTTTATGACTGCGTAAAACTTCAGACCCATCAAAGTGTTGCACCTAAGCTGAGTAACTCTAGGCTGCAGTTTGTAGTAACCTTTGTCCCTCTATGACTATTTCCACTCTGCCTATTCTTACCATTGCTTGTTATATCACATTTGAAATGTGAATTGTAAGCTTTTTGGGACAGAAGGTCTTTGGAGGCACCTAATGCACATGTGGGTTTTGTAAAATAGGTCATCCCAAGATGTTGCTGCAGGTTATTATGTATTCTTAGTTCCACTGTGGGAAGAGCAGGTTCCATTGATTTTTATTCTGTAAATCACCATTGTACACATGGTTTGAAAGACAGGCTGCAAACACGGGGGAAGACAACATTTCCTATACTAATGCTATACTTAGAGACAATATTATATATAGTGAATAGTAACTGCAGTGGAAATATATACGGATTAGCTTTACTTGGACAGAGGCAGAAAAAATTCCACGTTACTCAAAACGTTGTATTAAACTACCATGTCATTAAGAAAGCCATGATCTTTATTAGATTAATGGGTGATTAAGCTGTAAAGAGCAATTTTAGTATTATGTATGAATGTTAATGAAAATCTGTTTGCTACGGCTCATTTCAACTAAAAAATAGGTGCTTTTGCTGCCATTTGCCAATCTGGGATTCATCCCTGGATAATAAAAACATGCCCTTTCAACTGAGGATCTTAAGAAGTTTGTTTTGCAACACTCCTGGTAGGTAGTAAATGTTACACCCATTTTACAGGCAGGGAAACTCACTCAGGGTCACAGAATTAGGCCTAGAATCATGGCATTTAAATAGAGCAGCCCAGCAACAGTTTATCATAACAATCGGTGTTTTGTCCTTCTCACAAAAAATCAACACTGTTTTTACACTGGTAAAATCTAAGTATGTCTTTGGCTAAAGCTACTTTCTTTTAATTTCATTCTACTTTTCATTCATTAAAAAACTGGTAGCATATCACTTTACCGGTAACCAACAGTGGGAAATGGCAGTGTCAACAAGAACTTTGTATGAAGTGGCTGGCAGCTCTTGGGTTTTACTTGTCAGGATTCTGGGCCTAGCTCGCAGCAGAAATCTGCCTTACCTGGAGCTGTTGAGCTGGATGAGCCAGCCTCTGCAGGTATGTTTGAAGGAACTAGGGGCCTGCCTAGTCAGAGCTACTTCCAGGTATTTTAGGCCTCACATGGTAGCTGGTCTCAGGACAGTTAACATATCTTGTTCCTGCTATTTAGCAAGTGTCCCTGTTCCTCTTGTTCCTTTGACTCCTGGTGCTTAGCTGGTTTCTTCACAGTGTTGTATTCCTGGCATGTTCTCTGGCTCCTGCTTCAGGCTTCTAGATCATGCTTCTAACCCCCTGGCTCCAGCTCTTGGTTCACCTTCTAGATCTGCATTTAGACTGCCCATACTCCAGGCTGTAATGTTGGCCCTAGTATCTGGCTGATCACCTGGGCCTGGCTTTTGGATAACTCAGGTCTTAGTCTGTTGGCTTGGTCCTGGACTTTAGCTTGTGTCTTGGCTGTACACTGCAGCTCTAGCATAGTTCATAGTTTCATAGTAGCTAGGGTCAGGAGGGACCTGAACAGATCATCTAGCCTGACCCCCTGCCATGGGCAAGAATGAATGCTGGGTTCACAAGACCCCAGACAGGTGATCGTCTAACCTCCTCTTGAATTTGCCCAAGGTAGGGGCGAGGACCACCTCCCTGGGAAGTTGGTTCCAGATTTTGGCCATCCTAACTATAAAATCTTGCCTTCTGATCTCTAACCTAAACCTATTCTCCATCAGCTAATTACCATTGTTCCTTGTCACCCCAGGTGGTGCTGAGGAGAAAAGGGCTCCACCTATTTGCTGTTGATCTCCCCTGATGATCTTGTAGGCAGCCACTAGGTCTCCCCTCAGCCTCCTCTTGCTGAGGCCGAACAGGTTCAGGTCCCTCAGTCTCTCCTCATAGGGCCTGTCCTGCTGCCCTCTCACCAGGCAGGTGGCCCTCCTCTGAACCCTCTCCAGGCTGGCCACATCCCTTTTGAAGTGCGTTGAGATGCACCTTTGGATGCATGACACGGTATGGCTGGCCTTGCTGGCTGCAGTCTGGCCTTGGCAGCTCATGTTCATCTTGGAGTCAATAATGACTCCAATAGTTCCTTTGACTGGGCTGCATATCGCCACCTTGCAAAATGTCCAGCCATAAATTCTGAGCTCCAGAACCTCCAGCTGCGATTCTCTGTTCCAGCCTTCTGAGACTGTGAGATCCAGATCATGTTCCAGACTGTGCTCCAAACCAAGTTCCAGACCAAGAGAGTAGAGAGCTGCTTTTAAAAATCCTACCCTCCGTCCTTATTCCAAACAACTGAGCCCTTAGATTGCAATTGTTAGGTATATGTACTAAGCAGCATTTACTGATGCAAATAGTTCCATTGAGTTTAAGGGCATTACATTGCAGCTGGTAACAGCTAAATGGGTTGCATTTATGATAATTTTCTGGAGGGACTCTCCTTTGTTTCTCTGTTGATGGTGTAGATCTATTAGTGACAGCAATGGTGGGAGTGCTTTGCATAAAGGGCAGCTTTAACTCTGAGCCACATATTGGCAAAAGAGTTCGTCAGAGCAACTCTAGTTGATTCAACAGCAAAAAAACCCCAAACAACCTCCCCCAAACAAACAGTGAAGATTTCCCAACCCCCACCAAAAAACCTAACCAAACAACAACAAAAAACCCAACAACAAAAATGAGGTTAGGAACACAGATGTCACTATTAAAACCCTAAGGCTGTTTATGAATGTACTCATCTTGCTGGTAGTCAAAAATTAAGTGTGTTCCTCATAATGACAGGGGGAGCTGACTAACATCACACACGACTCCCATGAAATTATGTAAAAGAGGGAAGTAAGATTTCTGGGGAAAAAAATCAAGAGGGTTCTTTACATTGTATTTGCTTCTTGAAAAGAAGTGTGTACTATGAATAACCTGAATAGAAAGGAGGGCCGACAATACTCTGATGGTAGCTTCTGATATGGGAATAATCCCATTGTACTCATCAAAAGCTTTAGTCTGATGACAAAGGGCAGGTGCTTATTCAAGACACTGGATATGTAAATATTTATTGATTCAGCAAAACCTATAGTCACACCTGAAATGTGTAGGTTTGACAACATACTCTGCCCCCATGCACACTTGTACCCATCTGAAATAATGCAGGTCTGAGTGAACTCTATGGGTCTAGAGTTAATGCCCTCCTAACCAAACCAACTAGAATAAAGAATATGCATTAAGAGATGAGAAATGATGTGTGTGAAGTGATACAGAGCAATTGTGTTTATAGATGGAGATTTTCCCATAGATTACACTTGCCTACACTATATGTCTCAGAAAAATGTCTCAGCGCTTCTTACAACATGAATTGGTGAGGAAACCTCTCAAGGTCTCAAGGCCCTTTTGGAGGTAATTTTTATTCAGTCAACTGTTTCATAAACTTATGAAGAACTTCAGAGGTTTTGAGCAACCAACTATATACTTCAGAATTGAAAACACTGGCCACTGAAGGCTTAAATGAGTTCTGGGATGTGAAAAGGCAGCACAGGATTTCTAGGGGAAAAAGTCTGTCCATGTTAGGTAGCTGCACAGCAAGCAGCGTCTCCCACCCTTCTGTATGTTTGCAGGCAGCAAGGTAAATTTAGGCTCAATCTGTTAAAAAAAAAAAAAAAAAAAAAAGGCTAAAATGCTTCTCTGTAAAGTCTGCAAAAGATTGAGCTGTCTCTAAAAGAAAAAGAACTAAGAAACTGTGAGCTTGATTGAAGATCTGTTGTTGAGAAGTGGCAGGATGCAAGTATTGGTGGATAGACAAAGCACAGCAATGTTACCTTGTGTACGAGCAAGAGTGCAGCTTGGCCACCTGCCAGGGAGCTTTCTGTCTGGGATTTATGTCCCCTGGGAGTGTCTGTAGCCCCCTCACCTCACCTGCATGCTGCTGCTATGTCAGCCATCACTGGCCTATAGCAGAGCTCACCTTGAAGGTAAGCAGGGCTCTGGGCGATCTGAGACACTGGGTGGGATGGGGAGAGGGGCAGTGCAGCTAAGACAGAACTGTGGACCCAGGAGTGGGGAGAGGTGGCTGGTGGGGAGTCTATGCTAGGATGAGGAGAGTGGAGCCAGCGGGGATAAGGTTGGGGGGTGAACTGGGGTGGAGGCAGCATGGTGTGGGGTGTAGTTGGGGACATCAGGGTGTGGGGGTGAGTGGAGAAGCCTTGGGGTGGGACAGCATGGTGTAGAATCATTGCTGCAGTAAGTAAGACAGACTATTAACAGTTTGAGTTTCACTTAATGTTTAAGGTTTTCACTAAGGTTGTGTGTCTGTTCGCTTTTCCCCTGTAATAAACCTTATTTTTAAAGTGTGTAAGGGCTTTTTTAACCTTAGAACACCCAGTTAAAATTTCTTGTCCCAGGTTTCTGGGTGGGACGTTGAGACAGATTTAGAAAGTCAGTATTAAATTGCTGAATTTGAATACTGCCCTTGTTACTGATATTCAGGAGTTGGCAGAAGGATTACATTTCCATTATGTCAACATGTATCAGTAAAAAAAAGTTGGGTTGTCAGTTAAAAAAAACCCAAAAAACCCCCAAAGTTTTCTTGGCTTGACAGCCCTGATAGCGAGGCACCTGTAACCTCTAGAAAAGAAAATGACAGCTGACATGCTGTAAAAGTAAACAATGCTAGTCTTGGAGAAAGGGAATGCCTAAGCATTTAGAGATGCATATTCCTGCTCAGAGCTCTTGTGGATCTCTAACAGTAGGTCAGAGCTGCCTTGCTGGTAGGGGAATGGTATAGAGTTAAACATTACCTGATATTCCTGTGAGCGCATAAACTTTTGAGTCACTTCTAGAATAGGGCAGGTGAAATTTGCCAAATGAGTTAATGAGGTTAAAGCTGAATCAAACGTGGACTATTGTACATATTTAAAAGAATTGAGTCATTTATAGAGATTTTAATTTTGAAGCTTTAAAAACGTGTATGTGGAATATTTATTGTGCAGGGGGTCTCAAATACAGTTAGACTGGGTTAGAGAAGAGCTCTGAGATTAGGGTTAATTTAGGTGTGTAAATATTGAAAGCCATATATATTTAAACGAGGTGGGCAAGAGGGAGAGGCCCCTAGGGTACTTCAGTAATACTCAACCTTTCAGCCCCGAGGGCTAGATGCCAGTCTAGCCAGTGCCAGTCTGTGGGCTGAATCCTTTGTGAGGTTAGTGCCTTGAAGGGCCTGGTGCTACTCTGGCCCTACATGGCAGATTTAGCATGCAGGACCATATTATCTGGCCTGCCAGGCTCCTGACAGGTCTGGAAATTTAGCAGCAGAGGAGCTTCAATTAATGCTGTCACTGCTGCCCTGCTGCCACATCTGCAGATCTGTGGGGAGCCTGGTTGGCTAGATAACCTACTGAGCCATATCATTTCCACAGGTTGTATCTGGCCAGTGGGCCGGAGATTGAACACCTCTGGTAGCCAGAGATTGAGCACCCCTGCGTAGCTTATATGGTATGATTTCAGATTCTGTAAAGCTAAGCAGGGAAGTTCTAGGACCTAGAAATCTTAAAGATATAGTTTTGATGTGATAGATCCCAACCCTGGGTCAGGTTTGGTGTGAGTGGATAATGACACATGAACTTTGCCATATGATTGTAGGAAAATACTCGTAAGTGGTAAACATGTAATAGAACAACCTGGGAACTTTTCAGAATAATTTTAGAAATTGTAAATTGTTCAAAAACTGACAATAGAGGCCATAGAAACCTGTGATGCAAATTAAAAGGGTTGTGTAATTTGGTAATAACCAGTCATGGGAATTAACTAGTTAATTAATTAGTTAAAAAGTTAAAGAAATGGCTAACTTTTAACTTTAACTAGTTTTTAAAAAAAGGTTAACTTTAACTTTAAAAAAAATGTTAAAAATTAAAAACAAAAAAAATTGAAATCCAGCTTTCCCAGAGTTTTTTCCAACACAGCCAATTTCTAGGACTTACATGGAATGATATTTCTTTACTGAAATTCTAAGAGTTCTTGTTTGAGAGACGGAGAGTAGTGCGCCTTCTTATGAGAAATGGTCTCTTAGGAAGTACAAGTCCCAGAGTCCCTTAGTTCATGCTGGCATTTTCTGTGCATTTGCAGAAGTCACCAGGGCAGCCAGTTGGCTGCAGGAGAGGGAACAAGCACAAGCAAGCAGAGACATTGATCCCAGTACAAGTGGGAGCAAGTAGTGAGGGTGAAGCAGATGATGACTTTTTCAATTTTAATGAAGATCAGAACCAGGGGCCCACGGCCCAAGAAGCTGAGCATTACTTCTCATCTGTGAGAAACTTATCTGAGATGTCACCTACTATGAAAAAATCATTCATCCGTTACAACATGAGCATTCCCTCATCTGCCCACGTAGAGCGATTGTTCAGTAGTGGGGGCTTAGTTTTGCAAGACAGAAGAGGAAAATTGTCAGATGTAAATGTTAAAATGCAGCTTTTGCTGAAGTTCAGTAAGCATGTTTACACGGTTTCTGCTATGCAACTGAACATTGTTTTTCTCATTTAAACTGATTTTCTCATTTCAGTCTAATTTTGATTTTCAGGCACTTTATTTCCAATTCAGATGTATTTCATACCCTTTTGTTACCTTTTGAGCAATAAAGATAGTAACAACAGAGGTTTTTTGTGGAAGTGGCTTTCATTTGTCACCTGGCTATGAATATCTCCTTTCTGCTATTCTGGTATACCTATATGATGCATTGACTTTTACAAAGTACTTCACATGGAGAGGGTGAGAAGGATCTAACATTACATAGGTATTGGTAAATTGTTATTCTGAAAACTGTATGACAAGTGTAACATTGTTTTCGGGTAAAGCAGGGCGAGGTCTGAGTAAGTTAGTGTGCTTCTGTCGGCTTATGGAAAAGAAACCCACTCATTGCATTTGATTGGCTGGGACAATCGATGATGATTCTGCCTTGGGCAAGGGGTTGCACTAGATGAGCTTCTGAGGTTCCTTCCAGCCTTGTATTTCTATGTAAGAAGAACGTGGGGTAAGTCAGAAGAGTCCTTGATTTCTATCTCTTCTGACTATTTAGCTGCTTACAGCTCATTTGAAAACTTAAGGACAGCTGTTAATAATTTTTTAAGTTATTTTTGTCTTTTTTGGTCCTTTAATCTTCAATATAAGACTCACTACTTATACTATATCCCTTTTGAGATATGGAGACCAGAACTTCACACTGTGTTCAAGATATGGGTGCACTATGGATTTGTATAATGGCACCACGATGTTCTGTTTTGTTTTCTATTCCATTCTTGGTGATTCCCAGCATTTTGGGTTTTTTTGATTGCTGCTGCACACTAAACTGATGGTTTTAGAGACCTGCCTACAGTGACTCCACGGTCTCTTTCTTGAGTTACAACAGCTGTTCAGAACCCAGCATTGTGTATACAATGTTGAGATTATTTTTCCCAGGTGCATTACCTTGCACTTCTCAACACTGAAGTTCATTTGCCTTTTTTTGCCTACTCACTTAGCTTGGTGAGATTTTGCTGCAGCTCATTTCTGTCAGTTTGGGACTTGACTACCTGAAATAATTTGGTATCATCTGCAAACTATAGTTTGCAGATGATAGTTCTCTATGCACCCTCATTTCCAAGTCGCTGATGAAAAGTTGAACAAAATCAGGCCCAGTACAGATCCCCGAAAAGTGACCTTTTAGTCATACCCTTTGCTTCCTGGCTTTTACCCAGATCTGAAGTCAGAAAAGAACCTTCCCTCCCTTTGGACTTTCAAAATGCTTTCAACAAAGTCCCTCACCAAGGGCTTTTAAAAAAACTGTGTTGCCAAGGGATTGGTGGAAAAAATATTTTTGCAAATCCAAATATATTATGTCAACATGATTCTCCTTAGGATCATGGTATTGTAGGAAAGCAGGGCCACTGGGAACTAAACAAGGTCATTTTGTCCAGCCCCGCCCCTACTCAATGCAAGGTCATCCCTGACTAAGCCATCCCAGCCAAGTGTCTGTCTAACCTGCTCTTGAAAACTTTCAAGGATGGAGATCCCACAGTTCCTCCAAGTAGCCTGTTCTGATGCTTGACCACCCTCAGAGTCTGAAAGTTCCTCCTAATCTCCAACCTAAAATTCCTTTCCTGAAGCTTGATGCCATTGCTCCTAGTCCTGACCCCTTCAGCCACAGAGAGAACTTCATCTCCATCCTCTCTGTACTTGAAAAGTGTTTTCAAATATTGCCATGGTCTTCACTTCTTTTGATTAAATAACCTAAGTTATTTCAGCCTTTCCTTCTAAGTCTTCCCCCCCAGGCTTCTGATCATTTTTGTTGCATGCTGCTGGACTTGTTACAAACTGTCCATGTCTTTCTTAAAGTGTGAGGCCGAAAACTAGGCATAGTACTTCAGGTTAGGCCTTACCAGTGCTGAATAGAATAAAAATGCACTTGTCCTTGTTGAATCTCATCTGACTGAATTTGGGAAATTTTCCTGGTTTATCAAAGTCATTCTGTATCCTAACCCAACTCCAAAGTCTGCAACTCCATCTAACTTGGTGTTGTCCACAGGTTTGCTCAATCCTATTGCTCAAATCATTAATGAAGATATTAAACAACACAGGACTCAGGACAGACCCCTGTTGAAATCCACTTGATACCTCCTCCTAGCTAGATTGAACCATTGATGACTATTCTTTGAGTATGACGATCTACCCAATTACGTATCAACTTGATGCACAAAGAGACTTTGACCATCATGGAAAAGGGACACAAGCTGCAGTCTCTGAGAAACCAGACCAGAACCTGCGTGGATTCCTTGGTAGTTGGTGGCTGTGTCTGGACAGAGCCCATACAGGCCCAGGGGGAGGAAGTCTGGCCATGGTAGGTGCTTTGCTATTGCCACATTTTCCAGACATGCTATTGATTCTCCTGCTAGTTCCTTCTTCCTTTTCTGCTGCTACTTCCTGGAAAAAAATCTTTCCTTCTTTACCTGCTTCTGCTTAGCATATTTACAGTGAAGGAAGGGTGGAAAAGAAAGTGTCTGAGAAAACTCCCCTGTTTGCTGGCCTGTTCTCTGGTCCTGTGTCACTGGCTCCTTGTCCACATACTTGTTAACACCTTCAAACTTTATCACATAGGTAAGGCGGGATTTCCCTTTACAAAAGCCATCATATGTGATTGCTGATTTTATTCTTTATTATAAATTCTACCAACTTGCCAGGGATGGAAGTGAGATTCATAGGTCTGTACTTCTTTTGGAGTCCTTTTTGAAGATGGGTGTTATGTTGGCAACCTGCCAGACCTCTGGTACAAAGGCCATTTATAATGAAAGATATGTGTCTAGCATCCCCATTGACTGCTTTGCTCATTTACCATTTGTCATTCTGAATTTTAGCTGATTTTGGATTTAAACTTCATTGCTGAACAACAAGAAAGATTTCTATGCCTCTCTGCCTGTCTGCCATCTGACACCACCAGGGAAGGAATCCTATCTGATCTGCACATTAAAGAGCAATCCACAAAGATACTCTCATGGACCCAGAGGAGCAGACTTCCACCTTCAGCTCCCTCTGTGCAAAAATGAAGTATATTTTCTACCTATGGGGACTTTTTACCATCTTAAATTTTCCCTGAGCCTAAGGAAGGGCGCGTGTGCTCGAAAGCTTGCAGAAAGAAGATTTTTTTTGCGATTTCTTAGTTGGTCTAATAAAAGGTATCGTCTCTGAACCAGGAGTTCTCAAGTTTTGCATTTCTTTTTGTCTCAGACCAGACAAAATACATCCCTTGTTATTCCTTTGACACTTTTTGGAAAGTAAGCTCTTCAGGGAAGGGGCTGTCTACTGCTCTGCATACATACAGTACTTAGGATAATGGGGCTACAGTGCTGATTAAGAATATGGGCATTACTCAAGTAAGTAATATAAATTTCCTAAGCATCAAAAAGGTGGGGGTCTAAGCACTTTTATAATGTTGTGAGAGATTAAGCTTTGTGCTCCAGAGACTGATGTGAGTGACTGGACTGGTAGGATTTTTATTTATTTTAGCTCACTTTGAAAATTTTCCCCAGTGACTCATGAAGAATTATCTACTTTGCAAAAGCTAATTATGCTTAAATAACGTTTCTCTGTTTATTAAGTTTACCTGCAAAAGAGCAATAGTCAGCTGATGATAGGTTGTATGAAAGCTATTGAAAAAAACGATGTTCTTTGTAAATTGATCCATTAGGATTTAAGTCTGTTCAAACGAAAGCATTTGCTGTAACAATTGAAAATACATTATAACTTTTGAAGGAGTCAGCAAGAATCAGGCCAAAGGCATAAAATAAACACAAATTAGCAGCAAAAATAGATTTCCTTTTGAGGCCTTGATTAGTGGCTTAAATAAAGTATCTTCTGAAATTGGTAGAGTAATATTGGTTCTGTAATGAAAAACAATACTTTGTTATGCAGTACAACTTGGTGGTCACTATATATTATTCACCTCCAAGTGTGACTGTCCATTTTAATCAGCTCAACATTCATTATTTTGAGAGACATCTGTTCGTTTAGGGATTTTGTACACTGCACACACACATTTTCAATTAGAAATTAGTTATGCAACTTCACCACTAGCTTAGCATGTCATTTGACCTTGTTAAAAAAAAAAAAGATGTTAATGAAATGTGCCATATACACCTAAGAAAACTAAAAGTGTCCCCATATATAAAAGAAGAACAGGCCTGATCCTCGTGTGAGAATAGCCAATGCATTAGACCTGTTTTGAAGTTACCTTATCCAAGCATCATAGTACAATTTGGTCCTTGCTCCCAGTTACAGTTTGTTTTTTCTGCTGAAGCTACAAACATGTTTGTTGGTTAAGATGATGGCTTCTGGGATGTGGACTAGTGATTCATTTTACTATTTGGAGCGAGACTAGGGATTTACTTTACATCTGCATCTTGACCACCTGATTTCAAATGTGAAAATCTGTGCCCCAAGCCTTTGTTGTTTTTTTTTGCTATTTGTGAAACACTAATGAGATATACTCAAGTTGCTGATGCATAAACATGGACAAGCACTGCTTTAGGAGTTTCTGATACAAATAGGGTGTGATGCAGAATAAACACAGCTCTTTGGCATGCCTATGGAGATGAGTATTATTGACCAGTTTCTTGGGGACAACCTAGGAGAAGTGAGTCCGTTGGAATGATTTGTATGAAGATGTGCTGGGGACTAAGTAGGTTGGACTGGAAGGTATTTACGAACATAAAGGCTAAAAGCTCAATTACTGAATAGTTGCATAAATCCACTGGGATTGGCTCACTGGATGTGTATGCCCCATGTAGTAGAATTTAGTGTGGACAACAGAGAATGGCCACTTTAGTGGAATAAATGATGAATACAGGAAAGCAAACCTGGATCACTGGGAGTAGAAGGAACTTAAAGTCTCCTTACTAATGATCTTGGGGATTTATTCTTTTTCAATATTTAGTAACATCCTTCTGATTCCTGGGAGAAACTGGTGACTTTGCAAAATTAACTTCTGCGTGAGTATCTAATGAGCAAGCTGCTGGTGCTTGCAGTGCATACATAAATGCTCTGCACTAATGGCCGTTCATCAAATGCAGCAGTGCAAACAGGTTTCAACTGAAGCCATTAGAAATCTGCCATTGTCACCTTGCTCTATGTCAACTTGACAAGTGCTTGGTTTTAGGTGATAACAGTCTCCAGTACTACAAGACTTTCTTGTCGCATTTTGTTCCCTTGTGGGATCAGCATAGACTCATAGATTCATAGATGCTAGGGTCAGAAGGGACCTCAATAGATCATCGAGTCTGACCCTCTGCATAGGCAGGAAAGAGGGCTGGGTTCAGACGACCCCATCTAGATGCTCATCTAACTCCTCTTGAAGACCCCCAGGGTAGGGGAGAGCACCACCTCCCTTGGGAGCCCGTTCCAGACCTTCGCCACTCGAACTGTGAAGAAGTTCTTCCTAATGTCCAATCTAAATCTGCTCTCTGCTAGCTTGTGGCCATTATTTCTTGTAACCCCCGGGGGCGCCTTGGTGAATAAAACCTCACCAATTCCCTTCTGTGCCCCCGTGATGAACTTATAGCCAGCCACAAGGTCGCCTCTCAACCTTCTCTTGCGGAGGCGGAAGAGGTCCAGGTTCTCTAGTCTCTCCTCATAGGCCTTGGCCTGCAAGCCCTTAACCATATGAGTGGCCCTTCTCTGAACCCTCTCCAGGTTATCCACATCCCTCTTGAAGTGCGGCGCCCAAAACTGCACGCAGTACTCCAACTGCAGTCTGACCAGCACCTGATAGAGGGGAAGTATCACCTCCTTGGATCTGTTCGTCATGCATCTGCTGATGCACGATAAAGCGCCATTAGCTTTTCCGATGGCTTCGTGTCACTGCTGACTCATGTTCATCTTGGAGTCCACTAGGACTCCAAGATACCTTTCCGCTTCCGTGCCACCAAGCAGGTCATTTCCTAGGCAGTAGGTATGCTGGACATTTTTCCTCCCTAGATGCAGCACTTTTCATTTCTCCTTGTTGAATTGCATTCTGTTGTTTTCTGCCTACTTATCTAACCTGTCCAGGTCTGCTTGTAGCTGTTCCCTGCCCTCCGGCATGTCCACATCTCCCCATAGCTT
>NW_005842567.1:424951-427663 GCF_000455745.1 Alligator sinensis | reverse complement strand
TAGAGCGCAACCCCTCCCCCTTTCTTCCCCACCCTGTCCTTTCTGTACAGCCTATAACCCTCAATATGTACTGCCCAGTTGTGGGAAGAATCCCACCAGGTTTCAGTTAGCCCTACTAAGTCATAGGTGTTTTCTGCAAGCAGGAGCGCTAGTTCATCCTGCTTGTTCCCCATGCTCCTAGCATTAGTATATAGGCACTTGAGCCCTGTGACTGGTGCCTTTTTTGCCCCCCAGCTCTGATTCCCAAAGGGCCCCTTATTGTTTACCTGCTTATTGCTTACCTGTGCTGATGCTATCCATTTTTAGGGCTGATCAACTCTCATTCCAGGATTTTCCCCCAAATTCTTATAGCAATTCCATCAATTTTGGTTAGTGATTCTGGAGGAGTGATAATTCAGCTAGTTTTTTAATTGTGTTATCACTTTGACATCATGTCTGCCACATTTCAGAGCTCAAGTCTTACTTTTTCAAACACATCTCTTGGAATCATACAGGAAAATGGGATTTATTCCTGGTTTGCAGAAAATGTCCAGTTGCAGGTGGAAGGGCTTAATCAAACTTTCTTTGATCTGATATGACATGTATACTTTCCCTATATTAAAATACTTAAATATTTCCAGGGAAATAATCACTCCCCACAAGACATAAAGGTAACCATAAAGGTAATAAAGGTAACCAGCGTGTGTATGTGTCTTATAATAGTTACTGTAAAGCCCAGGTAATTCCAATTACCTGATGTTAGTGGCTCTTCCACTAACACCCTTCTTAACTAAAGGTAAGGTTTCCATTGAAATGTCAATTCTTCTGCAGTAACAAATATCTGAACAAAGATATTTTGTTGCATGAAAAATGTTAGCTGAATGCATACAATATTGTGTTGTGTTGTTTTTGTTTTGTTTTGCAGAGCCAATAAAATTTACCTAATGATTTGTGCCATTAAGATTGCTGTATTGATTCATTTGTCAAGAAAATAAATTGGTCAGTAGATCATATCATACAAGCCTATTGAGCCTGTGGAAGTTGATGGGGTGGAGGCTTTCATCATCGGACAGCATGTTAACACCCTAATTGATATTTTCTGTAATCTAATTATAGGCCAGTTGGATTCCTTGAGGATATAATATTTATTTTTGATGTTGACAAGGGCTCCAAAGCACAAGTCATATGATGAGTCTTAGCAATGATTAAAACTTGGCTAAAAACATAGACAGCTTGAGGAAATTGCCAAGCAACCGTGGCTTCCCAGATTAAAAAGCAAAAACCAAGAGCATAGGAGCACACAGTTGTTACAGGCATGGACGGACACAGAAACTTTTGTGACATTCCAGTGATTCTATTATCAACCAACAGATGCAGACTGTTTTTATGTAATAATGTATATATTTTATTAAAAAATTCTGCTTAGGGAATGGTAAAGTTGTTTAGTTATGCACAAATGAGTTGGTAAATCTTAGGGTGCCTATACACAAGCAATGAGGCTGCTCCGAGGCTCGGTAATTACAGTACATTGAAGCAGACTTGATTAATTGAGTCTGCTGGAGCGTGGTGATTACCGTGCTCCAGCAAACTCCAGCACCTCATGTATCAGTTTCCCCACGCTGAAAATGGCATTATAAATGGCATCCAATAAATTTTAGTTAAAGCACCCCTGCTGCCATTTTTCAGCATAGAGACGCTGATACACGAGACACTCTGGGTGCTTTAATTAGTTTTCTCTTTGCTCTGAAAGCCACTCTAATTAAATTGGCTCCCCTCCCCCCTACAATCCTGTACAATGGATTCCTGATCTCAGTGAGGGCCACTAGGCTCTATTGCAGGGGTAGGCAATGTATTTTGGCCGGAGTGCTGGAAAAACCACAACGTCTACCTTGGAAGGTGTCAGAGTGCCAGTGTGCCAGAAAAACAAAGTTGTGGGGGGAGGGGCGGTACGTGGCAGGATTAAATAAACTAATGATTATTAGTATATTTAATAATGATAAATGTTGCCTTTGTTGTGTAGTTTTTTTGTTAAGCCTGTTGCAGTGAGAGAGAGAGAAAAAAAAGAGAAGAAAAAGAGGAGAGAGAGAGAGAGCAGAGAGAGAACCAGGCACATACACATGCACACTCACACAGAACCACATGGCACAAACACCAAGAACCAAAACAGATGCATGCACACACACGTCCAGAACCAGACACGTGTGTGCACACAGACACATGAAACCAGAGGCAGACAAACGCACAGAACCAGATGCATGGGTGCACAGAGCTGGGCTGCTGGGCCACAGGACAAAGTCCAACCCAACAATCCCCTAGGCCTACAAAGGTGTGGTGCTCCTGGCAAGGGGCAGTGCCAGCCTCATCCCAGTAGGGGGCCTGGGCCAGTGCTTGGAGTGGGTGGGAATCAGATGGGCTCAGATGCAAGCCCTGCTGCAAGCAGCCTGGGCTCTGTGGTTGGCAGCAGTTACCCAGAGCTGGGGCTGGCTGCAGCCAGGAGGTTGCGTGCGCGGGGGGGGGGGGGGGCAGCACACCCCTGGCCTCTCTCCCCTGCTGCCAGCACAGAGCTGATGACTGGGCTCCAGATCATGGAGCAACTGCTTGTAGCCAGCAGGGTTGCCAGGTGTCAGCTAAATTTATAGCCCCAAGTCACTTCAAAGTTAGCCCCAAACTAGCCAATTTTTTTTTTTTTTTGGGGGGGGGGGGGTGCCCCACGGGCAAGGCGTGCCGGACCAA
>NW_005842567.1:411499-424890 GCF_000455745.1 Alligator sinensis | reverse complement strand
GGAAGAATAAAGGGGATTAAACCCCTGTCTCACTCAGCCAGGGGGGCCAGGGTGATTAACAGAGGGCCAGGCTTTGCTCACCTCAGGCCCTGCCCCCCTTACACTTCTGCTCCCCCAAGGCACAGACCAGGAGTCTTCCAGGCCCCCTCTCCCAGGCGCTGCCCCAGGGGAAGCCACCAGAGCCAGGAAGTACTCATGCAGCAGGGTGGGCTGGGTTTGTTGGACCCCACACAGGTGCTCCTCGGCTGAGCATTAGCCCTGGTCCCAATGGCAGGGACCAGGAAGCTTGGGGCATGGAGGGCAGCCTCTTCTCCCCTTCTCTCCCAGTCCTGCTCCACTGTGGTGCCGCTGGCACCTGGGGAGGCAGGGGGAGCCCGGCCCAGCAGGGGATTCCCAGTGCTGCTTGCCCTACTCCCAGCCTTGCCCTTGCCTACCACAGTGGGGGTCAGCCCTGGCTTTGCCTGGCCTGGGAGAGGAGCCTGCTGGCAGCCTTGGGGCTGGGCTGGGACTGGCTAAGGCCTGACACGCAATCACTCACTCACTCACTCACTCACTCACTCACTCACTCACTCACTCACCCTCTTCCTCTCGCTGTGCTTTGCAGATTCAGCAGGGAGGGCTTCACTTCCTGAACTTCCCCTTCCCTCAACCCTTTGGGCAGGCACCAAGCCCCAGTGCTCCTATCCCATTGTCCTGGGCAGTTGAGCAAGGGGCTCAGGACTTGGACCTGCCCCTGCCCCATTACCTTGGGCAGCAGACACTGGGACTAGGCTGGGGAGGATGGTGCTGGGCAGGGTGGCTATGGCTATGGCTGTCCTGCCTTGCCTGAGGCAGTGCAGCCCTCCTGCTGTCTGCTCTGAGGTGCATGTGCAGTCACCACCAACATGGAGCTGATGCCGGTGGTGGAGCCTGGCACAGCTGTTTGCAGCCTGCCTACTGCTTGCTATAGCTGCCCAGAGCCCAGGCTGGGTACAAACATCTGCGCCGGGCTCTGGATCCCTGCCATCAGCTCTGAGGCACGCATGCATGCGTTGATACGGAGCTGATGCCAGAGCCTGGCATAGCTGTTTGCAGCCTGCCTGCTGCATCCAGCCCCAGCTCTGGGTAGCTGCTGCCAACCACGGAGTCTAGGTTGCTTGCAGCAGGGCTTGTGGCTTCTCAGCCACCTGCTGGGAGCAGCCCGGGCTCCGTGGTTGACAGCAGCTGTCCAGAGCCGGGGCTGGTGGTGGCATGCCAAACAAAATGGCCTTGTGTGCCGGGCTCAGCATGCATGTCAGGGGTTGCCGACTCCTGCTCTATTGTAATGCAAATAAATGTTTCTCCAGAGCACATGTATAGTTTACTCTTTGCTCAAAGAGCTGCTGTAATTAAAGTGCTCCTCCATTCCCAGAGGACACGTATAAATGCCCTTAAAGTACATTAACTTTGTCCATATGTGGGTGCATTATTACTGTATGTAGTATTTTATTAGATGATCATAAAATCATTTCTTAGGTGGTTTCCAATTAATTTCTACCCTGTGTATATGGCATGTGCTACTGCACGAATGACTGGTGCCTCCCAAGACTGGGGCTCATAATTTGTGGATGGCAATGTCAGCAGCGGGGTGACAAGTGGCAACTGCCCACAGAAGCCAGTGGCAATGTTGGCAGTGGGGGTGGGGGGGTGTTGCGAGCGGCGACTGCCCGCAGAAGCTAGTGTCGGCCAATCTCAGGAGGGGTACATGGCCCCCCACATGCCCTCCCTATGAGTTGCCTATGTGCTACTGCATGCGTCAGATAATATAAAAGTGTCATTTCTTTGGCTTAGTGGTGGTTAAAGACCTGGGAAATGATGCAGGCAGGGCTGGATTAACCCTTTAGTGGGCCCCTAGGCAAATAAACTATGCACCTAGTTGCTTTGCATAGGGCAGTAGCAGCAGAAGCCACCGCTGGGGCTTGGAGCTGCAGCGTGCAGCCTTAGAAGGGAAAAGTAGCTGGGTGGCACTGCAGTGGCATGGCAGCGGCACTGCCACAGCAAAATAATTACAACTGGGCCCCTCCTTCACTTAGGGCCCTAGGTACGTGCCTAGTTTGCTTAGGCATTAATCTGGCCCTAGATGCAGGAGATCTAGGTTCAGTTACTAGCTCAGCCATAAACTGCCTGTCTCATCTGGAGAGTATCAGAGTCTCTGTGTCCCAGTTCTCCTTTTGTATAATGCGATAATATTCCTTCTTGTCCCATTCTTTTTTCTCTTATCCGTTCAGACAGTCTTTTTGTGTAGGTACAGTGCCCAGTACAATGGATTCCTGATTTCAGTGAGGGCCTCTAGGCTCTGTTGTAATACAAATAAATGTTTCTTTTTGGGTGGTTGTTCATATACACATTCTCACTGTTGATGTAATTATGCCATGTGCCTTTGATGATAATACAGATGGAATCCACTCTGACTCCACCTGTCCTCATGTCCTCATAATGAGGGGGGATAAAAACTAGTGTATACTTTCTGCTCATTTCTTCTCAGCTGCATAGCTGGAGTTGAAACGCTCCTCAGCTGTCTTCTTTTCAGTTTGCTTTTTGCCTCAAAGCCTGGGCAGCGCGTAGGGAGTGCATGGGGGTGACTCCCCAGCCAGGAGGATTGGCTACCGGGGCACCCCCAGTCAGTGGGATTGACTGCCGGGGGATCTGCCTCCAGTCACTGACTGGTGTTGGGGGGAGGCACGTGCCCTCCTTGGCTCAAGAGGCAACAGATACCAATGCCCCAAAGTTTTTTTTTTCTAGAGCCTACCACCTTAATTTCCTTTTCTTTTCGTTTTTTGTCAGCTTTTCTTTCCCACCTTGAAATGAAAGTAGTAAGCAGCACTACCAGAAGGCTTTTGCATGGTCCTTTTTTTTTGCCTCAAGGTACCACCATTTTGGAACATTACTTCCTCAGATAGACTCCAGTTTCTCTTCCTCTTAACCCCTCAAAAGTTTTAAATCTTTTATTGAATTGATTTTTCTCATTTTATTTATATGTTGAGAACATTTCTTTGACAGTGGCCTGCCTTATGAGCCCTCCAACTTTCACTGGACTTTTGCTTTTGTTTGACCTGTGACCTGATTCCCACTTCAGACAGACAGAGGAGGTGCCTTCTTTCAGAGGAGGCTAGTCAAAATTGCTTGCTAGTCAACAGCATGGCTTTATAACTGGAAATTTGGCGGTAAGCCTCCCTTTTGCCCTGGTTCCTCTGAGATCTCCATGGGCTGGATTCAGCCTGCAAGCTATTTGCTCGACACACTTGCTCTAACAGATGTACCTACCTGAAAAATAGGTTGTCAGGGAAAGAACACTAATCCTGATCAGTTCATCTTGCACTGGATTATCTGATGCAGCTTAAACAGGTGAATCTCTCTTGGACTGATTAGGGTGCAACTAGGAGCTGTTCCTTATATGCCTTTTACTTTATCATGACTTTGAGGATTTATTTGGAGTTCCTGCCCAAAGTGGTTACTGGCTTCCATCTGAGCCAACAGATTGCTGGTATTCTTCTTTTGGCTAGAAAGGAACAAATCTCAGGATCATCATAAATTCTAATTTATTAGATGGGATGTGAAGTTACAGTAAAATTATAAATGTGAAGTTTTGGGGGTTATGATGGGTACTGGTCACTTTAACACATATACATACACGCACTCACTCATTCAAACCCATGTCATTCAAACCCATGTAGTATAGTGTATAGTAGCTGCAGTAGTGATTGTGAGAGCACTGGTGTTAGTATATCTACCTATCTGAGGCCCTGCAGATCTGCTGTTGATGGTCAGCTTCCTCCAAGGTGGTGTCTTCTCTAGAAGGGGGCCGCTTGCTTGTTCGTCTGTCTCTGTAGGCTGGGTGCTGGAAGAGAGGGTGCTGCTGAGGGTCACGCTTCACTGCCTTTTATCTCTTCTCTGGCAGACTTCTGTGATCCCCCAGCATCATCTTGGCTGCCCAGTCTGGAGGTTGCTGTCCTACATGGGTCTTGAGTAGTGTATGACAGGGGTCATTCACAGTCACTGGGGTTCCACCTGATGGTACAGTTTCAGGAGTCCACCCTTGACTTGATTGACTTAATGGCTGTATTTTCATGGGTAACAGGAATAGTTAATAGGGTGGATGCTCAGTTCTAGGAATCAGTTTCCAGCGTTGATTAACTCAAACCAGATACTCTCCTCCTGTCAGTCTGTGGCGTGGAGCTGTTACTTGCCGCTCATTAACTCTTAACCGCAGCTGGCTTGGCCTATTACTTAATCACTCACTCAGATTCACTCCCATTCATTCAGGAAACCAGCCCCAATGCAGCAATGCAATTCCAGTGATTACAATTCCAATGTACTCTTACAATAATTGTGTTAGTAATACAAGGTATGACTTGACTTTAAAGAAAAATACATTTGTTGAAAGGTATAAAATATAAAATAAGGATGCCAGGATAAAGATGAGACAGATGAAATATAAAAAGAAATATACCTTAATCAATAGATGCAAATGTGAGGTAGTGAGGATTAACAGCCACTGGGGACAAGAAGTGAGTTAGGTTAGGTGCAGTAAACTAAACTTTAGCCAGATATGGGATGTTTGCTTTGGGAAATAAGTTTTAATGAAAGAGGGAATGTGTTTAACAGGATATATTTACAGTCATGTTTTCAATGCACCTTGGCTTTTCCTGTTTCTTATAGGCTTTGCTTTGAAGTGGATATTTTACGCCTTTTTTTATTTAGTGACATTTAGGTCAATTGATATGTAGATATAGTTTGTAGGTTTCTCCTACAGAAAGCCATTTCAGCTTTCTCCAAGCCTTGCCACACCCATGCAATGAGTGTGCTAGGTCTCTGCCAATACTTAAAAAGGAAAAGAAATGCACAAAATGGGGGGCGGGGCAGGCAAGAAGGGACTTCTTGTTATACTTCCTAAGCTGAGGCTTTGCTACACTCTCAGTGCCCAGAGTGTCAGCATATAATCTACACAGGACGAAGGCTTTCCAAAAGTCTCTATGTCTTAATTGTTTCCATTACTGAGAAATGTATGTGTACATCAATATCAGCCCTGAGAGGTCCAAGTGGATATTGAGCTGTGTGAAACTATGCTATGGGACCACCAAAATGGAGCCTGACTTCTGTTATATAGGCTCATTCCATACAGCGTAGGCCACTTCTGTAGACTCCCTTTGTAACATTCTCATGACTGCATTTGCAAGTCAGCTTTCTGAACATGTGTTAGACACTATTTCCATACAGGATTAGGGAAACTTTCAGGACTGTTGCTGCATTTGCTAAGGCTGTTATTTAATTGGTGTTTGTCCAGAGGACTAAAACTTACCCATGAGATTTATGTGCATTCTCAGCCACAGTGAGAACGTGTTTGCAAACAGTTACTTGAAGGACAAGGAGAAGTTGCTTGCCAGTAACTGAAATTCTTTGAAACTGTCCATATATAAATTTTAATCCCGCTGTCTTTCCCCTCTTCCTGATAGTGAAACACAGTATAAAAGTAGTCAAACGTGCAACTGAGAATAAACTGAAGAGCAGGAAATGTGTGCTGTTTCTGTCCCTCGATGAGCAGCAAGACGAGGGGAGAGGTAAGAATACACTCTGTAGGTACTGCTAAGACAAAGCCTCCAACCGAGGGCTCAAGGTGTAAATATCCTACAGTGTGAATGCTTATGTGAGCAGTACATCTCAAAGGACTCCAGTGACTGGTATAAGTTACTCTTTCTTGCTTGCTCTAAACCATGTTTCTTAAGAAAAAGATCTTGCTGACTTCCTGTGGGTTTTTTTCTGATCTGTCATTCCAAAAAAATTAGTTCTGGCTTGAGGGCAGTGGTAGGTTCAGAATCAGCTAATTTTGCACTGTATTTAATCTGAAGTGGAACATCTTTAAAATCCAAAGTTTTAGTACATAGAGTTTCTTCAGCGCTTCTGATGCCTCTGCCATAGATCTCCCTGTATTTTCAGCTCTCTGCATCGGTCATTTTCATAAAAGAAATTCATCTGTCTGGATAAGGTTAACGTGTTTCTCTGAAAATTCCACATAGGCCTTATCCACATGGCATACTCCTCCTCCTTCACATAACAAAATAAAACAGCAGCTCTTGTTCTTTTGTGCTCTGGCACCATTTGGCTTTAACCTCGCATCCACAGTCTGAAGAATTTCCTTTTTATTACTCTTGAAGGCTGTGACCTTTTTTCAATTTTCTTTCATTTGTGGCAGGTACGGGTTCTATCTGTTTTTCTGTAATTGATTCCTGTTCTCATTTCTCTCGTTCTGCCTTCAGATTAGTTTTGTACTCTGCAAAGCTCTGTCAATTTCTGCAGCTGTTGGAGCTCTGCCTTTGCAACAGCTGCTTCCACCTGGCTGCTGAAACCTTCCTGGTACATCCTTGCCAACTCTCTCTCAGGTTTCTTTAGGGCTCCATTTATTTCATTGTCTTCGCCTTCTCTGTTGGAATTTATGCATGCACTTTCTCTTTGGTGTCGCATGCTCCTGTAGTGCTTTGTCTTTTGTAGTCTATAGATGTGAGACCTCTGCTTAAGTGTTCCACTGAGTGCTGTATTGGTGTTCTGGGAGTGAGGGACAGGGATATTGTGGGGGCTGAATGATATTTTTTATTGGACAAACTTTATGGTTGGGAGGGATTTTAGACAAGCTTACTAGCACGAAGTGCATTTTAGCGTAGAAAAAAGGAAGAGAGACAGCTTGAGCTAAGTAATGAGCAGAACAATAGCCTGTGAAGAACTGCATATGTAGATAAAAACAACCTGCCTAAAGGAACAGAGTGAGTAGTCAGAGTGACCCATTTGTACCCCTGTACAGGACACAACCTCTCAACTTACTGAAATTTTCAGTCTGCATGGTCTGCAATAGGTTGCTTTACTTTTGTGAAGCCTTGTGGAAAGTCCTAGCCAATTTTGGATATCATGAAAAGTACATCAAAGTCCTGAGTCTTCTCTGCAACCAGATGACTGACCATTCTTTGTAGTGGATCGAAGATGGATCTATTTGTCATCTGAATAGGGTCAAGCAAGGATGTGTTATCGCTTCAACTCATCATCTGCAGAAAGACACCAAGATCCAGGTCTACAATACAGTCATCATTCCCACTTATCTCTACAGAAGAGAAACATGGTGACCTACCATCATCATCTCAAGAACCTCTAGAGGTATCATCAATGATGCCTCCAAAAAATCCTCTACATCAAATGGGAAGATTGCTGCACAGATGCTGGCATCCATGCTGAAGCCAATGTTACTAGTATTGAATTGGAGATCCTCAAGCACCAGCTTTGCAGGACTGGACATTGTGTGGATGCCTGACTCTTCCAAAACAAGTACTTTCCTCCCAGCTTAGTAACAGCCTGAGGTCTCATGGTGGCCAGAGGAAATGCTACAAGGACACATTGAAGGCATACCTCAAAAATGGATGCTGACATCAAGAGTTGGGGGGAGCTGGCTGCTAACCGACTCCAATGGCACTGCAACCTCAACCAAGCAGCAACCTATTTTGAGGCAAAGTGTATTGCTCTCAAAGCAGAGAAGAAAGAGCAGAGGAAGAATCCCAGCCTGCAACCTGTTCTCTCCTGCAGAAAGACCTGCAACTTCTGCAGATGGATCGCTGGCTCAAGGATTGGACTCTAAGCCACCCCAAGACCCATCAATGAATCAAGGTAGAGATCATCCTTGAATTGCAGGATTGTCGCCCCCGCCAACAACCACAATGCTTTGCTTTTTCAGTGTGAACTCGCCTCTTCCATATCCTGTTGTTCATCTCAACTGAGATGCTCAGATGTTGCTTCTAAGTATTCATTAGACTCTAAGGTTCCCTTGCCATCCTATTGGCTTGGTTTAACTGCATCTTTTTTGTCTCTTTCTCTGTAGCCCTTTAGTTGCTGAATTGCAGCTGGGTTTGGAGAGTTTCATGATGTAGGAACACAGGACTGGAAGTGTCCTCCTGAGACTTTGATACTAGTGTGCTACCCACACAGGAATCCACGTCACCATCTTGAGAACAGATTGCAGTTTTAAATTCTCAGTTTCCAGCTGGTTCTTGGCCCTTTCCAGCTCTTGGATATGATCTCAGCTTCTCTTGACTATTGGTGAAATTAGTACAGCCAGTTAGAAAATTTCAACCAAACAAATTTTGAAGGAAGAAATGGTGGGATGAGGGAATTGCAACAAAGGAGGCAAAATGGATTTTGTATTGCTGTCCAGCTGTAGATATTAAAAATAAGCTCTTTTTTTTGCCTTCTTGATTGAGTCAGATATTTGGTGAGTTTGTATATGAAATGTAGTTGTTCCAGGATTTTTCAAGGCATTGTTATTTTTGCTATTTTTGAATGGCTTCCTACTTTATCCCAGGTAGTCCTGTAGCAAATGACTGATGGCATCATCTAATTCTTGGTCTATATTTTCAATTTTGCTTTGTTTACAGATATGGTTTTAAAATTCCTGAGCTGCTTGTTTCTCAGCCTTCAGTTGATGACTGCAAGGAGGATGGTTTTGTGCTCCTTTTTTTTTTACAAAGCCTATTTCACTTATCGTAATTTCTGAATTTGTGTCCCAAGCAACTCAGCTGCAACACAAAGGATTTTTTTGTTTGTTTGTTTTTTTGCAAGAAAATCTCCTCCTAGGGTATATTGTTTCCACACAGATAGACAGTGTGTTTCTGTGGGCCGGGCCTGCTGAGAGTGGGCAGGCCTTCCTGAAAGTCCAGCAGGTGCCAATGGGCACTTTCTGACTCCTGACAGCTAAAGGCAGGGTAGAATGAGGTGGAACAGGCTGTCCAAAGATTCCCCTCTCTGACCCTGAAGCAGTCCCAAAGCAAACAAAAGGAAAAAACCTCAACCTTCAAAATAACCTTGGCCCAGTATCCGCACTTGTCCATTGTGTGGCCTACTGGTACATTGTTCATTCAGTATCTTTTGGTGCATACTTGCATTGCCACCTATTTATAATGTCTTTTCATTTTCACAGTAAGAGCTTTTGATCTGCCAAGGCCCCACATGTTCAGATGCTGCCAGTAAGACTGACCTAAACTGAGTCTAACAAATCATCCAGGTTGGGAGCTTAACATTCTCTGACCTCCATTCCTTTTGCCGTAACTTTCGTCATGATGCTGCATTTCTGGCCTCAGCAGTTTTAATTAACAAAAGTGACACATTTTTGGTAGGGAATTTTCATTTAGGATTGATTGAGGTTTAGCTTTGTGTGGGGGCTTAGCTTGGGAGCTGCCGGGCCTTGAGTTGATACAGATATGACTTGGGAAATGTTATTTCTTGTGAATCTTGGAATAAACAGAGCAGGTTCTGTGAGAATACCACAGTTTTGCTGCTGCTTCTCTCTACTTCCCTTCTTCCCTTCAGTGAACTTTAATTAGGGATGATATCTGACTCCATCTCACTGTTTCAGAATCCTGCTCACCTGCTGATCTATTGCTCCAGCTTCCTTTTTTGGAATCACTTCAGAGATTGTTGAAGGTCTAGTGCATGTAGTCATTTCTGATCAGGATGACTGGGAGCATTCGATAATAAATGGTGATGTTCCCTAGTTGTAAGTGTATTCTGGTAGCTGTTTCTTTATGAAAGTTTCGTTTTCTGACGTTCTGCCTCTCATCAATAGCTATGAATCTGTTTACAGAACTGTTGAGTTGAATGGTTCAGATGAGAATTGTTACAAATGAACTCTGTAAAAATAGATTTTGGTGTAAAGCAAAATGTATTCATAAAAGCCTGGCTGTAATGAATGATAGAGCAGGCAGAGAATGGCTGAATTAATCTTTTGAAGCATGCAGTTTTTCTGGTGTGATTGATTTCAAATGAACTAGAGAAGATGGAGTCCATGGAACAGCTTCAGGCTTTGCAGACTTGGTTCATACATTAGGTAATGCGATATCATTGAATTCAAATGGTTGTTAGAAACCTCAAAGAGGAGTTAGACTTAAATTTTTCACTTCACAACAGCAAAAAGGAGGTTATAAAGTTAGTATATTTGATAGAGCTTTAATTTGCAAGCTGCATTTCTACGGCACACCTGATGGAATTTTAATATTTTACTGTTCGTGACACTTAAACTGAATTAAATGGCAGATGGGTTAGACTGCAAACAACCGAGCAAGAGAGAGAGAGATTAGCATGACTAAGAGAACATTTCAAATATCTGATAAGGCTTTGCACTATCTTTCTCTTGATTAAAGTAATAGGATATATAGCCCTCAATTATTTCAGTTATTAACTGTGCTTATGACAGTTGAATTATGTATTCAATTAAAGTTCTGTATTTTGGTCCCTGAATAGCTGTGAAGTCTGTTGTGCGACTGGAGACCTTGGAGAAGCAGCTATGTACGTCACATTTGGAATAAGCGTATTTTGTAACTTGTAATTTTTGTATCTTGGTGAGTCTGTCACAATCATTTTTAAAGTGATGTAAAGAAGGATAAGGAAGTTGGTTTTAATACCTTTTTGTTGCCTTGAGCCATGAGCTTGAATGATACTTTAAGAAAAACAGGATATGGCAACATTAATAAATGAATTGAATTGGAAACTTTTAAAGAAAACTGAGGAAAATACATTGGTGCACAAGTAATAAACTAATATCTGAAACAAATATTTGCCAAGGTGATGCTGGAGAGATGTAAAACCGAGATCTTGAACCTAGTCAGCAAAGAGCCTCTGTTTGCTCTTAAAAGAGCAGTGATGTCAAAATGGGTCTTTACTGGATTCTAAGGTGAATAACTCATCTAGAATCATAGGGCTTAATTTAGGACTGGTTAACCCCTGCGTGTCATGCATGCACCCTGTTGACTTACCTGCCTCTCCAGTGGGGAGGAGAGGGCGAGCTGCCACGCGGGGGGCAGTTCCCTCTGCAGCAGCTGCTGCCCCCCTCCCCCCACCAGGTGGCACCCGTCTGCAGGGACCCAGCTCAGGCGGTCCCGGGGGGGCACCACAGCCGTGGAGGGAAGCACCGGGCCCCGTGCAGCTCAGGCAGGCAGGCTCTGGGAGGGTGGGGGAAAAAAAGATCAAGCTTGCTGCTTTTCTTGGGCAGAGCTGCTTTCCTGGGCTGTTATCAGGCTGTCTGCAGAACCGCAGCTGTAGGCGTTTTAGTTTGCTGCACCCCAGGTCGTTTACGGCGCATTATACTGCCGAATTTCCTACAGTGACTGGAATTAATGGGCAATACGCCACCAAAGCGTGCAAACATTGACACCATTAAAGCAGTGCAAAAGTATTTAGCCCGCTTTAAAGTATCGTGCAAACATGCCTCTCATTTCATCTGCACACAGCCATAGGGTGTGTACAGAAGTTGCATTTTTTGTGCAATGAGTTCCCTGAAAGTGCTCTGTAGCCATAACACAATAAATGTTTACAGCTGCAGAGCCCTTTTAAAATGGCCAATTGAGTGAAAATTTAACTTTGGTCTGATGTAGTATCAGACAGGGGCACTTTAGGGCAGAGCACCTTAAGCTTAATTTTGGACAATGCTGCCTGTATCCCACGTGGCTTTGTGGGGTTGGGCTGGTGCTTGCCCAGGCAGGCACTGGCCCTACCTTACCTCTGGGGCTGTCATGGAGGAGAGGCAGAAAACCTCTGTCTCCTCCCTGCAGAACTGGGCAGGAGGGAGAAGGAAGGGAGCCACTCCTGCCATGCATGCCCTCCCAGCTACCCCTGCTCAGGTCTTGGGGGGAGCCAGGATAGGCCCATGTGGCAGGTGAGGCTACCTTCCCCAGCGACCCCCCAGAGGAGCATCTTGACAGTGGCAGAGGCTGCTATGCTGGAAGCTGGGGTGAGTGGGGAAATGGAGCCACCCACTTCATGGTCCCAGCCTGGGCCACCCAAGACCCCAGTAAGGGTATCTGGGACATGTCTGCGAGGTGTTGGGGGGGCTCTGTTTACCCCCTCCCACCACTCTAGTTGCTGCTGATGTTGCCAGATGATGGGGGTGGGGCTGGGGAGAGAGGCAGTTTGGCAGCCTGCTGGAAGGCTGCTGGAGCACCCCTTCCTGCTGGCCTGGGCCAGTGCAGGCAGGCTCCAAGCACCACCCACCACCCACCAGGTGATGCCTGTTTAGGTTAGATATTAGGCAAATGCCTGTTGGGTTCCATGGTGCTCTAACTCATGGCGCTTTGTGTAAAGCACTGTAGTTAGAGTGCCTCCCTGGTGTTGGCACTGGATTTTTGACCCAGATACCTTACTCTGAATGGACCCAAACCCTCGGACTGACAACTTCAATTCGATAATAGGCAAATGTTATTGATACATAGCGATAACAGATAAGAATAACACAGGCAAGGCAAACAAATTAACACCCCCACCAATTCTATATCTACTAGTCCTAAGGCTGTCACAGATGGAAGGTACATCTGGCCAGTACACGAGTTTCATCCTGTGGTTCTTCCTTGGATGTCAGAGATCAGCAGTCTGGAGGTGGAGGGACTCTGTGTCATCTGCAAACTTGTTGAGGGTTCACTCTATCCCATCTTCCATATTGTTGATGAAGATGAACAAACCAGCCCCAGGACCAAACTCTGGGCCACACTATTTGATTCTGGCTGCCAAATAGACAGTAGGCACATCTACATGTGCAAATGCTGCAGGGTGGGTTTACTCTAGAGTAAGTTACTCTAGAGTAAACCTACCCTAGGAAGTCATCTACATGTGTGGGAATGCAGGAGCAGATTTGCTGCTCTTGGCAGCAGTCTGCTCCCACCCTCTCTGGCCCTGTACTGGCCTCCTGCAGCAGCCAGGGGGAGCCTGTGGCCATCTTGAAAAGCCAGCCCTGCATGCTGTTCTCAGGCCACCTGCTTTCCTGGCCCAAAGCAGCATGCAGTGTGCTGACAGAATGCCTTAGCTCTGTCACCACAGTCTCTGCCCGCCATGTCATGGCTGCTCCACTCTCAGGCCCTGGGAGTGATGTCCACTGCCCCAACCTCTTGCTTGCCATTGTGCTTGCCCTACTGACCCAATGTGGGGTCTGCTGCCTGGTCCCGGTCATTCTCAACCCTGGCAGTCCCCCTGCATGTTGCAGCTGCCTGGCCTGGCTCAGTGTGCCATGTGAGGCCTCCTGCCACCACCCTGCTGCAACCCAGACCTCATGGTGCCACCCAGATCCCAGAAGGCATGCTAACAATGTGCTCCTAGATGCCACCACCAGAGCCATCCAGATGCTTCTGGGCTTCCATCCCCACCACCTGTGGGTCCTCCAGGCCAGCCAGGACTGGTGGATGCACATCATCCAGACCACTTGAGATGAGCACTGGGATTCATAGATTCATAGATGTTAGGGCCGGAAGGGACCTCAATAGATCATCGAGTCCGACCCCCTACATAGGCAGGCAAGAGGGCTGGGTCTAGATGACCCCAGCTAGATGCATATCTAACCTCCTCTTGAAGACCCCCAGGGT
>NW_005842567.1:410596-411230 GCF_000455745.1 Alligator sinensis | reverse complement strand
CCAGTTTCTGTAGTCTCTCCTCATAGGGCTTGGTCTGCAGGCCCTTAACCATACTAGTGGCCCTTCTCTGGACCCTCTCCAGGTTATCCGCATCCCTCTTGAAGTGCGGCGCCCAGAATTGCAAGCAGTATTCCAACTGCAGTCTGACCAGTGCCCGATAGAGGGGAAGTATCACCTCCTTGGACCTATTCGTCATGCATCTGCTGATGCACGATAAAGTGCCATTGGCTTTTCTGATGGCTTCGTCACACTGCCGACTCATGTTCATCTTGGAGTCCACTAGGACTCCAAGATCCCTTTCCACTTCCGTGCCACCCAGCAGGTCATTCCCTAGACTGTAGGTGTGCTGGACATTTTTCCTCCCTAGGTGCAGCACTTTGCATTTCTCCTTGTTGAACTGCATTCAGTTGTTTTCTGCCCACTTGTCCAACCTGTCCAGGTCTGCTTGCAGCTGTTCCCTGCCCTCCGGCATGTCCACATCTCCCCATAGCTTTGTGTCATCTGCAAACTTGGACAGAGTACATTTCACTCCCCCGTCCAAGTCGCTGATGAAGAGGTTAAAGAGTATCGGTCCAAGGACCGAGCCCTGCGGGACCCCACTGCCCACACCCTTCCAGGTCGAAACCGACCCATC
>NW_005842567.1:408368-409876 GCF_000455745.1 Alligator sinensis | reverse complement strand
TTTCCACTTTTTATGTGCTCCCCTTTTGGCCCTTAGGCTGCCCTGGATTTCTGCGGTCAGCCAGGGAAGCCTCCTGGCCCCTTTCCCTCTTTTACCCCGCATGGGGATCGTCTTGCTTTGTGCCCGAAGGATCATTTCCTTAAGGCACAGCCACCCTTCTTGGGCTCCCATCATTTCAAAACTCCTACTCTGCAGTGCATCCTTGACTAATTGCCTGAGTTCACGTAAATCAGCTCTTGCAAGGTGGCCCAGGTCATCAGAAAGGACCCCCTGGCAGTGGTGGTAGGGTCCATGCCCTGGTCATCAGAAAGGACTCGTCAGTCTAGTACTTTCACCCTGGCAGTGGGGGCCAGGGTACCAGGTATAAGAGGCACTGGATGACCCCCCTCCTGCACTCCCTACTGTAGCCCACCTGGACAGCCACACATGGACCTCTACCCTCACTGCGCACACCCAGCACCACTTTTACTGTGGACAGTTCTCAGAAAAGAACTTTATTCCCCTCCACAAGCACAGACCTCACTTCCCCCTCCCTTCTCAACAACAGAACCCAGAGACAGAAGCTCAGCACCCTAGCCTCTGATTGCACCCTGGTGGGTGTGCATACTGCAGCAAACCCATCAGGTGGAGGGCTCACTCGGGGGTGACTATGGGCGCTGCTCTGCCAGTGCAGCTGACTCCCCCTCCTGCAGGTAGTTGGCCAGTCCAGCAGGGCCTGCAGATGGTCCTTGACCCTGTTGTGGGCAGCTCCTGCCTCAGGGGTTACATGGAGCTGGGGCAAACTTCAGGGCTGGGCCCAGGCAGGCGGGGGTCGGTGGTGGGGGCCACAGCAGGAGCACCTGGCTGGTGGAGGCACCGCTGAACTTCAGCCCAGGACCATGGGGGAGTCTGCTGCTAGGTGGTGGATGGCTGCCAAAAGGCAGGCTTGGGGCAGGGCAGCGGACAGCACCAAGGTGACCACCAGAGCCAGGACTGTGTCCAGCACCCAGTGATCTTCCACCATCACCTCTACTGCCTTGGCTACCAGGACAGCCTGCTGCTTCAGGGCCTCTAAGTGTCTCTTCTCCAAGGCTAGGACCCTGGCTCAGAACTCCTGGTTTGCCCAGTCCCTTGCCTCTTCGTGGGCAATGCCCTCCATTTGCTAGGCCCGTGAGTCCGCCAGGCGCTGCTTTGCCATGGTGACCAGCCAGTCCAGCAGCTGGATCTGGTGCTGCAGTCTGTACTGCCAGAGCTGGTGCATCTGCAGGGCCCCATCCAAGGCTAGCAGTGATCCTGACAGTGCATCCCATCTGCCAACTGGTACCTCTCCTGTGCGTGCAGCTGCAGGTCCTACAGAGTCAGGAGAAAGACCTTGTTTGTGAGAGTTTGCAACATTTCTCAGATAAGATGCGCTGTACCAGGGACCTGTGCACTGCTCAGCTTCAGTTTGGGTGTTGTGTGTCCACAGATACCCAGGAACCTGTGTGGGCCGGGCGCGAGCCGGGCCCTTTTTCGTGCTGCACGCGGGC
>NW_005842567.1:387218-407900 GCF_000455745.1 Alligator sinensis | reverse complement strand
CTGCAAATAGGCGGGAAACTCTTCCTTGCACCGGGGTTCTCCTCTGCAGCAGAAAACTCTACCGTGCAACGAAGCTGCAATTTGGCGGGGATAATTCTAGTGCCGAAGCACACACAAAATCATACCTTTGGGTTATGACAGAACCATGGTAAGTTGGAGGTCAGGCCCTGGCTCAGGTGGATGCCAGCTGTGTTACCTGTCCCTGAGTGCTCTGCAGGGGCAGGTGGGCTGCTGGGTGCTGGCCACAGGCAGCCTGCCTTCCCAGCCCCGTTCCCAGGCTGGGACACGCCTGGTTCCTAGCAGCACCTGCTTCCACAGCTTGAGCTATTCCCATCCCCTTCTCCTGCAGGTTAGCCTCTCTCTTGCACTGTCACCGAGCCCACAGCACCTGGGCTTGGGGGGTGAGGGGCTCCCACCTGACTGGGATTTGCTTCTGGTCAGCATTTACATGTGCGTTACTGTGCAGTAACTAATTGCAAGTAAATTTGCTACTTGTATTTACAGGTAGCAAATTTACTTGGAATTAGAGCAAATTACTGAACACTAAGCATTTGCACGTGCAGATGGTGATGCTTACTATGCCGTAATTTGCTCTAATCACGAGTAAAACATCTTGTGTAGACGCAGCCAGTGAGCCATTGATTACTACCCTTTGAGCCTGATGATCCGGCTAGCTTTCTATCCACCTTACAGTCCATTTATCCAACCACTACTGCCTTAGTTTGATTGCAAGAATATTGTGGGAGACCATATCAAAAGCCTTGCTAAAGTCCAGGTATTTCACATCCACTGCTCTTTAAGCATCTGTAGAGTCAGCCATCTCATCATAGAAGGCAATCAGGTTGGTCAGGCATGACTTGTCCTTGGTGAATCCATGGTAAGTGTTTCTAATAACCTTCTTTTCCAAGTGCTTAGAAATGTAGTCCTTGAGGAATTGCTTCACCATTTTGTGGGGATGGAGTTGAAGATGACCGGTCTGTAGTTCCCCACATCCTCCTTCTTCCCTTTCTTAAAGATGGGCAGTATATTTTCCCTTTTCCAGTCATCCAGGACCTCTCCCAATCACCATGGATTTTCAAGGATAATGACCATTGGCTCTACAAGCACATCAGCCAACTCCTTCCAGCACCGTCAGGTGTTTTGTGTCCAGCCCCATGGACTTATACACATCTATCTTTTCTGAATAGTCTCTAACCTATTCTTTCACTACTGTTGGTTTCTCACCTCCTCCCCAAACTGTGCTCCCAAAATCAGTAGTCTGGGAGCTGACCTTGCTTGTGAAGATGGAGGTGAAAAAGGCATTGAGTACTTCATTTTTTTCCAAGTAATCTGTCACTAGGTTGCCTCTCCCATTCAGTAAGGGACCTACACTTTTCCTGATTCTCATCTTGTTACTGACATACTAGTAGAAACCCTTCTTGTTTCCCTTATGTCCCTTGCTACCTGCAACTCAAATTGTGCTTTGGCCTTCCTGATAACATCCCTGATTGCCTGAGCAGTACTCTTATACTCCTCCCTAGTTTTGTCCAGTTTTCTACTTCTTTTTGTGTTTTAGCTTACTGAAAAGTTCTCTGCTAAGCCAAGCTGGTCTTCTGCCATACTTGCTAGTCTTCCTGCACATCGGGGTGGTTTGTTCCTGCACCCTCAGTAATTGTTCCTATGTCTGTCTGCAAAGATGCTCTTCTCTTCATCAGGTGCAGTCACTCTTGATCAAACTTTAAATCACATCTCCAGAAAATAGCTTTAAAAATCAAAACAAGGAATAACCTACTTGCCAAACTTGCAGGCTCCACTTGGGGTACCAATGCCTCCATGTTATGTTCATCTGCTCTTGCACTGTGTTATTCAGTTGCAGAATACCGTGCCCCTGTATAGACTTGTTCATCCCACAGCAAACTAGTGGACACCCAACCACATGCTACAATTTGCCTTGTGTCAGGCACATTGCACCCCGCTCCACTCCCGTACTTACCAGTACTCAGTAACATTGTTTCCCCTCATCTCTGCTGCACAAATGCTGAAGTAAACTTACTAGCCAGACACCATGATAATCCTATGCTGCCAGTGCACTGGGACATATTCCACCCACCAATCTCTTGGCTTCCCTCAAGATCCCCAGTATGGTCCACTCTTTCGAAACCCTTTGACTTTTCCTTACTTACTCAATGGCACAAAGAATAGTCAACACATGCACCAATGAATTGCCACATCATCTTTGACCCTACAGTGAGTCAACCAGGATTTAACTGGTCGTGCCAGTATTGGGCACTTCTCAACTGTTTTTGTACTGGACAGGTTCACTGTGCCCCAAATCTATACCAACGGGGCCTTTGCAATGACAACAAATGCCCTTGCGGACAAGTTCAAACCATGTCTGACATCGTTGACTGACCATTGTTTGATGGCTAGAAAATAGAATTTAGAGGATTGCTTTAGGGAATTGGCTTGTAAGTAAAGTAGATATTGCATTAGAATAATGGTCCAGGGCAATGGCAAGGGTTAATCGATTTCTTAAAGCTTGTTTGTGACAAAGTTTCTTTCAAGGTCCACTGTGTCTGATGGCCACAGGGAGACCAATCAATGGTGCCCAAAGATGAAGAGTCATCAGAGTGGGAGAAAAAGAATACAAAAGGAGGGATTTCCAAGAAGCAAAGTATCCCCCAAGAAGGGAACCCGAGGCCACCATGGACAGAGGGCACACTGGGTGGGGGTGGGCCTCAGCCTTCGACCTTCTGGCTGCTAACATTTGACATTCAGGAGAGAACCAGAGTGAAGCTTACATATGAGCCAGATGTACCTTGACTCCGTGAACCCTGGTACTGGTAGATATAGAATTGTTTGCATTATTCTTATCTGCTATCATGGTGTATCAAAAAATTTTGCCTATTATTGAATGGAAAGGTTGTGGTCAGTCTGAGGGTTTGGGTCCATTTGGAACAAGGTATCTGGATCATAAAGCCAGTACCAACATTGAATGATCAAGTTCAAACCATGTCTGGCATTGTTGTTTGGCAATGCTACCTGGTGACCTTCAAGCTCTTCACACTGGTGATGACATTGCCTGAAGATGGCTGAAACAATATGCCGAAACCCATATGCTAAATAAATCAATCAGGTGCATCCTGTCACTTCCTAGGAATCCTCCTTCCTAGAACAACATTCTGTGGTCAAAAAAGCCAAAGAAGCTGGTAACACCGTCTGTACAATCATCTCAACTTTGCGGACGTCTGGTCTAGCCTCCTCCACCAATGGTATATGCTCTTTCTCCTCTGTTGTGAGGACTCTATATCTGTTCTCCAGGCAAATTGCTGTAGGTGGAGGTGAAGAGTTCTGCTTGCTGCCAGGGGTCACAAACTTCCAGCTTCTACCTTCCTGGGAGTCCATGTCCTCTTCCTTCTCTAGTGCTGTCTCTGGTAGTCCTTCCTTCACAGTCCTAGAGGTCTCCTTCAGCATTGAATCAACAAAGTCCTCATGGTGGAAGATGCTTTGGAGCCTTGCTTCCTGCTCTTCTAGCTCTCTTGCCTGCTCCCGAGGGACATCACCAGGCAGCACTGCTCGCTGCAGGCAACCCTGACCTGTATGTCACTGGAACAAAGCTGCAAGCCTCAGTCTGCACAATGCCAAACCAGGACCTGGGTGGAAGCCTCAATGGTGCATGGTCCTACCTGGATAGACATCTCACATATTCAAGCAAAGGAAGAACTGGCAGTAGCATTGGTTCTGGCATTGTGACATCCTCCAGCCATTTCTCTGGGTCTCTTAATCACCTGCCTCTCACTTTCTGTCCCTCTTTCCTGCCCTCTCTTTCCCCTCTTTATGTACATCAGTAACCCATTGATGCTATTTTTAGATACCTAAAGCTATTTGGCATTTTGGTGCTACTATTGCTAAGCATTTACTCAATGTTAACTAGTGTTAAAAAAGATTTGTTATACTTCAGAGGTATTTACTATAAATGGTACATAATGTTTCTGTCTTCTACAGCACTCCCTTGCACTTGAGGATGATTGTTTTCCATTATTGTCTTATCTGTGTGTCCGAAGATGGCTGATGAGGCCTGACAGACCCTACTGCAGCTCAGATATGTATTTGCATGTGGGGTGGGTGGTGCTGGATTCTTGATTTATTCCACAAAGCTGTTTCTGCCACTCCCTCTTTTTGATCTCCTATTGTTGTTGTGATGTTTCAAAGTACTGAGATCCTTGCAGCAGACTCTCCCTCCATTTGGGGCAGTCCTGAGCTATAGTCTCCCATGAGTTGACATTGATGCATTTTTTTAAATTGGTCTTGGACATTCCTGAAGTGCTTCACCTGCCCTCCTCTTAAACGTATGCCTTGGCTAAGCTGGGAGAATAAATCTTGCTTTGTGAGTCTGGAGTCGGACATCTGGATAACATGTCCGACCTAACAAAGTTGATACCAGATGATCATTACCTCAATACTTATGGTGTTTGCTTGAATGAGGATGCTAACATTGGTACATCTGTTTTTCCACTGGATTCAGAGGATCCTTCCACAGGCAGTGTTGATAGTACTTCAACAACTGTAGATGTCTCCTGTATGTTGTCCATGTCTCAGCTCTGTACAGCTAGGTGGGAATCATGACTGCTTGATAAACCATGAGCTTGGTTTCAGATCTAATGTTTTGATCTTTGAAAACCCATTTCTTCAGGTGTCCAAGGGCTGCACTTGCATTTTTGAGCAATGTTGGATTTCTTCATTGATGTCAGCATTCTGTGAGAGATGGCTTCCAATGTTCAGGAAATACTCAACTTCATCCAGAGTCTCACCATGGATCTGGATTACTGGAGCTGGGGGCTGTTCACTAGGAGCTTGCTGATGGAGGACCTTAGTCTTCTGAATGTTAAGCTTTGATGATCATGTCAATTGTGCCTCTTGATTTCCTAAACCCAAACTGAGATTCTGGGAGGTACTCTTCAGCAAGTGGAAGGAAACAGTTTAGGGGGGTTCTCGCAATGATCTTTTCTGTGGTGGACAGAAAGGTGATCCCTCTGTAGTTTCCACAGTTGAACTTGTCTCCTTTCTTGAAGATTGTCACAATCATAGCATCTCTGAGGTCATCTTGAATTTCTTCCTCATACCAGATCCTTAAGATGAAGGCATGAAACTGTGAAGTGAGCTTCTCTCCTCCTTGTTTGAAGGTTTTAATGGGGATTCCATCCACTGCAGATGCCTTGTTGTTTTTCATCAGCTTGATGGCTTTTCTCACCTTGTCAAGGGCTGGAGGTATTCTGAGCTTATCTCTGACTGGGTGTTGTGGGATGGAGCTGAGAACAATCTCATCATCAGCAGAGTCTTGATTGAGAAGGACTTCATAATGCTCCTTCCAATGGGCATTGATGGCTCCCCTTTCCTTGATCAGGTCTCCTTCATCCTTAGGTCTTAAGGAGAGGCTGGTTTCTGGGGCTAAGACCATAGATGGCTTTGGTGGAAACTGTGTATGTCATGGATGTCAGTGAGATGTTGAAGCCTTGTCTTCCCACCATTTGTTTTTTATATCACATGTTCTCCTTTGGACCAATGCCTTGCCTTGTTGGAGATTCATTTTATTTTGCTTGGAGTTGGTGTCATTTTGCCAAGAACAAAAGGGCTTGTGTTTGTGATCAATCTACTCTTGGATCTCCTGGTTGGTCTCATTAAACCAGTCTTGATGTTTCTTGGTAGAGAATCCAAATGTCTCTTCACAGGCACTGATGACAGTGGCCTTGAGAGCATGCCACAAACTCCTAACATTTTCCCATTGTTGTTGATTGGAATTTACCAGTTTTTTGTTGAGGCACTGGTGGAAAAGCTCTCAATTGCTTGGGTCCTTGAGTCCTTCAACATTGATCTTCTGTCAGCATTGCTTCTGCTGCAGTCATCATTTGGGAGCCAATTTTCCTGATATATCTGAGCAGATAAGCTGGTGATCAATCCAGCAATCATCAGCTCCTAGTATAGCTCGGATGATGCAGACATCTTTGCAGTCGTGGGTATGGATGACGACATACTCAATCAGGTACCAGTGCTTAGATCATGGGTATTCCCATGATGTCTTGTACCTGTTTTTTCTGGTGGAACAGTGTGTTGGTGATGGTGGGTGCATGTTCTGAGCATTTAATTAAGAGGAGGATACCATTGGAGTTGACCTTTCCTACTCCTTCCTTCTCGATGGTTCCATTCCAGAGGTTAGAGTCCCTTCCAACTCTGGTACTCAAATTACCAAGAAGAATAAGTATGTCTTGATCCTGAACATCAGAAAGGACTTGGTCAAGGTTGGTGTATAAATCCTCTTTGGTTTCATTGGTAGTGCCAAGAGTTAGGGCATATGTTCTGATTACAGTGGCATATTGGCTCCCCACCAGTTTAAGATGGAGAATCATGAGGTGCTCATTAATTCTGATAGGGAGTTCAATGACTTGGTTTATGAGTTCATTCTTAATGGTAAAGCCAGCTCCATGAAATTGGTGTTCTTCTTCCTGTTTAACCTTCCAGAAGAAGGTATAGCCACTTTCCTGTTCATTAAGCTGCCCATCTCCTGCTCACTGGATCTCATTCAGTGCAGCTACGTCAGTGTTGTGTCACCTGAGTTCTTGGGCCACGATTACAGCGTGGTACTCTGGGCATTCACTATTATGGTTGTCTGTGAGGGTCCTGATGGTCTAGGTCCTGAAAAAAATGGTATGTCTTCATTGATATTTTCAGCAACAGTAAAGGTGTTCACACTGGATACAGTTATCTAGTCAAGAAGAAATACAGAGTACTTTATTAGACAGGCTGTGTTTAGGGCACCTTTTCTAGCCCCCTCCTTATGTGGGATGAGCAGAGCAGATCCTGAAGAGGTCTGCTCAGTTACAGCTGCTGAAACGCACTTCTGTCTCATCCAAGTGCTAGATGACCTTCTTGTAATTGCCATCTTCGTGCCAGTTCATGACTAGGAGCTTCTAGACCTCACAATCCTTCCGTCGTCATTAGCTGTTCACCAAAGGGTTTGAGGAATGTGCTGGAAAAGCTGTTTTTTAGGGGTGTGCAAAGCAGGCCGTATTCTATTTGGATTCGGCCTGATTTGGGGGACAGTGATTCGATTAATTGATTCCAATCACTGTCCTGATTCGATTCAGCCAAATCCGAACTTGAAGACTTGATGCTGATTCAGAGAATCAGCTATTTGACCATAGACACAGCTTTAAATGTTTTTTCTACATACCTGTGAGGTACCAGGTGTGGCTTGTGAACATCGAGATGGTGGGGCAGATGGAGCGTCCCACAGGAGTGTAGGGGGTCTCCCTGCTTGCTTGGTGATGGGCCTAGAAGTGGACCCTAAGTACTTATGGTTCACTTCCAGGTCTGCCACCAAGTGCTCAGTGATGGTCTGCACAGGGACCCCGGGTGCCCTCCCAGACCCAGGAGGCACCAGTCACTGAGTCAGAGGGCAGGGGGTGCTTCTGGTCCACTTCCGGGTCTGCCACTGAGTGCACTGGGGATCCCCCTGCATTTCTATGGGACGCTCCATCTTAGCGTTCGTGAGCCACCTGGTACCTTGAGGTATGTAGAAAAAACATTAAGAGCTGTGTCTGTGTCTGAATCATTGAATCTCTCCGAATCGATTTGGAGGGTTCCAATTTGATTTGGCGAGATTAAAAGGTCTCCTGATTCTATTCAGATTCAGAGATTTGGCCGCGAAATCAGGATGCCATATCTCTGCCGAATCGAATTAGTGACCAAAGCTTCACACAGCCCTACTGTCTTCATGAAAGGTGCCGGTGCATGACTTCCACTGTATTTCAGCTTCCACATGGCTCTCGACAGAATGGGACCTTGATCCAATGGCAAGGAGACTAAAACAACTGGGAATCATTCTGCTGCAGCCTTCATCTGCCTTCACAGCTGTTGAGATTCTTCCACCTGGTCTGCCATTGAGGACTTGTAGACCCATGGCAGGGGGCTGGGTAGGCTTACTGTGGCACTTCTGGTTTCTCTGAGCTTTCATGGCCAGGGGCAAAGCAGCCTGCACTCCTGAGCCCCCATGGCCTGGGGGCATAACAGGCTGTGCAGGGCCATACGGGGCCTGCGGGATGGGTGGCGATGTGGTGGGAGGGACGGAGGGATGCCCCAGACACAGCAAGAGAAGTGACGGCCAGGGCCGCTCAATTAACTGGCATATTTTGTTATCCGACATCCCGCATTCCCAGGGGATGCTGGATAACAGAGCTTTTACTGTATGTGGTTTTTCAGGATGGAAACCATTGCCATCTGCTGTCCTCATTACATCCTGGTCATGCTGCCACTGCTTGGTCTGCAACTGCTTATTTGTCCAGTTACATCTGCTTATTTCACAGCCAGTCTTCTCTGAAGGTCATTCTACTAACTGCCACCTCTAGGCATACTGGGTAGCAGTACAGCTCTGCCCCACAGGGTACATAATGTAATGGAGTTAAATCTACCACCTGCTTAGAAATCTAGATACATTACAGAGCTTGTGGCCAGAGCATCTTATGTCAGGATCCTCTCAGATCTTACAAGGTAAGTACAGATGGACTGGAGAACTTTTTATCTAATCAACTGAATGAAGTTAGGGCAGTGAGTTAGGGTATGTACAGGTATTACATTTAGATCACCTTAACTGGGGTTAGGTTGGTCTAAATGCCCACTTGTGCAAATATTTGGAGGGTTTAATTCAGCCAAAAAATGGCATGCCTGATCTAAGCGTACCTCCTGAGGTGCACTCACTTAGATTGAGAAAGTGTTAATCCAATCTAGAAAAGACTAAGCTGATCATGTGAATGCCTGCATCATTCACAGTACAGCCCTGGGGTTGGGAAAGCCTAGCTATTCACCCCAGCTCTGTGTCTATGCTGTTCCTAGCCCCCTATCTTGACCATGCCATTTTTAGCCGCTTGACTCTCCCTGCCCTCCCTCGACCAGGCACCACCCCCGCAGGGATCCACCATCACCCTCCTATGGACCTATCATCTCTCTTCCCTCCTGCCCACCCCTGATTCCACCAACCCCTCTCTCCATCCCAAATGAGCTACATTAGGCTGTCCATGCTGCTCCCAGGCAAGTTGCCTTAAGTCTAGACCAGGCATGGTGGCTGCTTGTAGGTGGCATTCTTCCCACCTTGAGCGCAAAGCCAGCATCCTACTACAGTGTTCAGGAGTTTGTGCTGCTGGAACTGCCATTTCTTCAGTGCATGTCAAAACAATAATCTTGCCAGATTCAGGAATTATTTTCTAATGCACTCCTTACTTCACTTTGAAAGTGTGAGATGAAAAACTCTGAAGAAGGGGAAAATATGTATTTCTTTGGTAAGCTTGTTTTATATTGGAACATGACAGTGACAAAAGCATTTGGTTTTCTTGAACAGAATGGCTCAGATTTGTTCTTAATGATGGCAGAGTAGTGGAAATAAAGTTACCTACTGCAGAAGTTCCAGCAGGAGGAGTTCAGTATATTGTTTTGTACGTTCTATTTAAACATTAGTTGTTGTAGTGGTGGTTGAATTTCTCTTCTATTTGCATATGACTTCAGAAAGTTGACTCCTGCAACCATTTAAGAGTAGATCCATCAATGTTACTGCAGTCTTTCAGACTTTTTGCTCTCTCTGGTGGACCATATAGAGGGCAGTCAGTTAGTATATGTTGGGCTGTCTGCCACATGGGCACAATGATCTCCTCTGCCACATGGGCACAATGGTGAGTTTGTAAGGCCCATTTTATGTTTGATTTTATTGAAGGCTCCATAGCCTGATCACAGTCAATTCAGGTTTACCCATGCCTTACTTGGGAATTTATGACCAGGAGGGTGTGAGGATGGTAGTTTTATGTAGTTGTGTAGTAGGGTTTGGTTGTTATTTCATTGTTCTTCCCACCTTCTCTGGGGCCGTGATGACATTGTGGTGTCTCCTGCTTCCTCTGTGATGTTTCTGGCGGATACTGGTAGGGGTTTTCTGCTTCTTAGACATTTCTGTATTTGGTATTTTTCAATCATGTCATGTAGTGCATGGTCTTTCTGCTGGGCTTTGGTTACCAGGTCAAGCAGTATTCCAGACCTCTTGATGTTATATGGGGGGGATTCCTGCCAAGATGAACATGTTTTCCCATTCCGTGTATAAAATTCAGGGGACTGTATAGTTTGTGGGTGTGAGCACTGTTTGCCCACACAGGGAGGCAGTATTCTGCTGGTGTGTAAACTATGGCTAGTGTAGTTGTTCTCAAAGTAGAGAAGTCAGCTCCCCATGTTGTACTGGCTGGTTTCTTAGTAGCTGCTGCCCTGGAGGTTACCTTGTGCCTCAACTTTTGCAGGTGGTGACGCAAGGTTAGGCTTCTGTCTAGAGCAGGGGTAGGCAACGTTTTTTGGCTGGAGTGCTGAAAAAACCACAATGTCTACCTTGGGAGGTGCTGGAGTGCTGACATGGAGCAGCAGCTGTTTGCAGCCTCCCAGCTGCAGCTGGCCCATGGAGCCCAGTCTGCTTGCAGCCTCTCAGTCGCCTGCTGGGAACAGCCTGGGCTCCGTGGCTGGCAGCAGCTGCTTAAAGCCCGGGCTGGTGGTGGTGTGCCAAGCAAAATGGCCTTGCTTGACACGCTCAGCACACGTGCCGGGGGTTGCTGACCCCTAGTCTAGAGTGACACCCAGGTAGGTTGGTGTCTTCTCAAAGGGTAACTCTTTTCCACAACAACTCTTATCTTGGCATTCGCAACATGAATGTTCAGGTGAGAAGTGTTGAGGTGGTCTTCTGTATGCAAGATGTATACCTTCCTATGATGTAGTGGAGGAATGCGTTCCACAGCAAAATGTAAAACGTCATTGAGACAATTTTAGAACAATGAATTTTTCAAGGAATAACTATGAACTGAAAAAAAATCATTATCCTAAAGATATCAGGGTGTACTTGAATACTTGGAATGCTATAGAAAGAGTGAGGTTGGTGTGCAAAACCTTGGTGGTTCTCTAAATATTGTAGGCATTGTGGTTTGAATGTGATGTGTTTAATGTCTTGTTTCAGTGGAAGCAACATACTCACCATTCCTATTACATTTCATTTTCATGCCAAAGATATACATTATCCTGCAGATCTTCTAAAGTAATATGCTCCTATTAAGCTAAAAATGAGGAACACAGATGATCTTAAAAAGACATATTACTTAAATAATCCGCAGTTTATGGTTGATACTGTTTGAATGGTGGTATAGAAAATGTCCTCGGTTACACCTAGAAACTAATAATTGTAGCTATTTATAATGCAATATTAATTTATTTCCTGCTGTGGTCACTGATCTAAATAGCATTCTACATTTTGAATGTTAAATATTTGTTGAAATCCTATACAGAACACACATTAGTGTGATTCTTCAGGAATTATGTAGAGGACAGTTTCTATGTGTATTGAACCAGAAGGTGCTATTATCTAATGGCAATATTTATAGCAAAGCAATAGAATGTAAATAGAATCGAGTTGAGTCTTTCTTTTCCTTACCAAAACTTTTAATTAGTCTTCCTTTTAATTTTTTATGCCAACTCATTATGTGCAATGATATCTCAGCACTCTCAGTCAAACTAACTGTCCTAGGATTCTCCAGACCAAGCAGCTTCTTGTACCTGTCAGAAAGGGTCACTCAAGATCCACTGTACCTAGCTGAACACAGAACTCTTACCTGTTCTGGGCCATTAACTTCTAAAATATTCTATTCCTTGATTGAGTTACTGATGTTCTTGGGCTTGAATAAAGCTGGAATATCCCCACTTATTAACAATAGCTTTTTTTTTTTGTGCTCTGCTGGCACCTAGAGGACCTGACCGAGAATGGGCCTTTGGACATTATGCACAGCCAGATATAAACCCTACCCCAAGGAGCTTGCCATCAACATACCAAGATGGATAAAGATTGGGAAGAAGGAAGTACTCTGATCCTGATCTTAAAGATCATAGCTGACACTAGACACCGTATCACTAGACCCAAGTTCCTGGAGGAAATCAATGGCAGATCTAAGGACTTCAAGTTCACTTAGTTAACCACAAGGCTATTCAAGATTCAGCATGTTGTCACATTTTCTGGGACCTTGGAGTTTTCTGGGACAGGCCTCTGACACCTATAGCCTTCCTCCAAACTCACTTTACTAGATGAATAACAGTATAAGACAAATAAAAGATAAGAAACAGTTATGATACTGTCTGACAACTCACTAGCTATCTTGAGGTTGTTATGGGCTTACCTGACTCAGCTGCAGTCTGCCAGCTCTGATGGATTTGCTAGAGGAAAATGGATGTTTCTATCCACTCTCCGTTATCTCCATTTTTCCTTTGTCAGGAGACAGGTTTTATGCCCTAGCAACTATCTAATAGGCCACTGGCCAAGCACATCTCAGTAGTAACCTACATTTGGTTCACTATCAGCCAAACAATGTCCAGCAACTATTTACAGAATCCCCAAAACCAAAAATACATATTTTACAGATACCTGCAGACTATAGATAGGACATGGCTAGCCCTTAAACGTGGGCCTCAGGAGTTAACTCAGAGGACGAGTGGTTCCACCATTACCAATTTTTGCCACACCTATAATATTAGTTCTTACAATATGAGCGTAGTGCCTAACTGATGATACATAGAAGATACCTAGAAGGTGGAAATCAACTTGATCATTATTTTCATCTTCCTTTTTTTCATTATTTTACCTTCTGTACCTTTACTTTTCACCACCTTATTCCAGCAATATTACATTTTGTCATTTGTTGGTTACACAGTGCATTGACTCCTGTCATATAGGCTTTTAAGATTTTATCTTACTGCTCTTTCTTAGGAACCCTAATCATGGATAGCAATCATGGACCTTGCTGTGCTGGATGATATAGAACAGCAGTTCTCAACTAGGGTGCTATGGTACTCTGGGATACCTTGAGATCTTTTCAAGAGTACTGCAGTGTGCCACACAATGTTAGCACTGTTAGGTGTACAGGCTTGATTCACAAGAGAAACCCAAAGATTTCAAATAGGATTCCATAGTGTTTAAAATGTTCTAACCTGTTGTGGTCTTTCGGAGTAATTTGAAACAAGAATTCCTGTTATTATTCTGTAGACAAACCCCAGATCTGTTGAGGGAGTGCCTCATATCTAAGAAGGTTGAGAAACATTGATACAGAAAAATAAAACATAACAATAAATCTTAAACTGAAAGAGTTTATGACTGAAGCATAAGGCACAAAATAAGAGAATAAATATCTAGAGATATGGGATTCAAGGTAAAAGTAGAGCCATATTATATGATAAATGGCCTTAGCACACCAAACTAACTGTGCAGAACTGTCCACCAAAATCATTTATAATAACTGCTTCTGAATTTCACTGAACTTCCTTAGTTTATTCCATTTGTTTTCTCCCTGCCTTTGTTGGTTGTATTTAACCCAGTTATCTTTCTATAGGTTACTGAACAAGTGAGAGGGCATTCTAAGTTTGTATCTCAAGAAAACTTATTGACATGCTTAGCTTTATATGTTAGTACACTCAAGGTCCAATCCTATGTGCACCAAAGTAATTATGGAAGCTGAGCCGCAAAATTGTAGTTTTGATCTTTCTTACATAGCTGAATTTAGATAAGAGTTATCTTTCCCTGGAGAAGAGCTGGTTCATTTAAAGATTTAGGCCTAATGTTGATTTCTCTCTTGCTGGTGGGTGTCAAGAAATTGATAAAACAAATTTAATTTAAGAAAACCAAAAGCAACTGCTATAGTTAAGTTATTTCAAGGATATATAAGCTAATGCATTGGATGATATTATCTCTCTCTTTCTACAAGGAGTCAGATAACACAGTGTTGTACCCAAGAGACTGTTTACTTTAAGAACAAGGCTGTAGTTTTGACTCGTGCAAGGTTCCATGGAGGAGAAACTTATGGGAGTGAAGTGAGATGCAGGGAGCAGACGGTATTGAAGGTAGTAGGTACTACCACCATCACATGTTCACTGCCACCCTCACCAGTATCACTTTACTCTGTGACTTTGGAATTGCCCCCAACAAACCATAGCCCTAGGCATGAGAAACTCTTACTGATGTTTATTAAACCTCAATTTTTAATGATTAATAATCAGGCTTGTTTTTAATGTAATACTGTGTACAACATGTACCGTGTTAAACTGCATCTACATTGGGGTGAGTCCTGTCCTCCTCAATCATATTTAAACTTCTCTGTCTCTCAGGCAAGAATCTTGTTGAAGTTAGAAAGTTGGCTGAGGCTTATGGGGTTCTTTGAATATCATCTCATCTTGCTCATTCATGTGAGAACTAAGGATACTGCCAGGTATGACCCTGCACAGACTAGAAATGACTAAGTAATTTTTAGAGTACAGGTAAGAAAGAGATATGGGCACAGTTGGTGAGTATAAAGAATTATATATGTACTTAATTGTAGGTTTGGAATCTGGAAGAAAGTCAGAAATTACAATAGGATGATGAGGGAGACAAGAAAGAGTAACAGCTCAACCTGTTGAATATTTGAAATGTCTGTAGGCAGATGCTCAGAATATGAGGAATAAACAGGAAGAACTATAAATGTTTGTGCCAGAGTAGTGTAAATGACATCACAGACATCTGACAGGACAAATCACAGAACTAGTATTTTGGCATAGGAGGCAAGAAGTTATTTTGGGGATGAAAAGCAGGAAAATAAGAACGTATATGCTTGATCTGAAATTCAGAAAGATGGGAGGCAGGTTTGTTGTGTGTCCCTAGATGAAGAGAAAAGGGGAAAAGAAGATGGGTGATGTCACTGTAAGTGTCTACCCCAACCATATGATCGGGTGCAGGAGAAAGAACAACTATCAGAAACCGCCAAAGGACAGACCTAATGTTAATGGAGGGCTTTAGCCAGGTATCTGTGGGGAAAACAGTACAGGTGGACAACAGGCAGTGCATCATATTCTCAAAATGTATTAGGTATAACTTTTTGTTGTAAAAGGTGGAGAAAGCTACCAGTTGGGTGATTTTATATTTGGTTCTCGTTAATAGGGAAAACAAGTGGAGAATCTGTATGTGGAAGATAAATTATTTATAAGAGATCATGAAATAGTAGAGTCCACTATACTGAGAACAAGAAGGTATAAGAGCAGCAAAAAAAAGACTAGAGACTTCAAAGAATCAGACTTCAACAAATTCAAACAACTGGCAGGTCAGGCCTCTTGGGAAGATAATCAGAAGGCTAAAGGAATGCAGGAGAGCCGGTAGTTACTGAAAGACTGAGACTATATTAAAGGCACAGCAACAAACTATCCCCATGTGAAGGATGGGTAGGAGGCATAGTAAGAGACCATTACAGCTGCATCAGGATTTTTTTTATCAACCTGTACATTGAAAAAGAATCATCCAAAAAGTGGAAACAAGGCCACACAGTTCAGCATAACTATGAAGGAATAGCATAAGAATATAGGCATAAAATTGCATAGCATAAGAATATAGGCAAAAGACACAAAATGAGTTTCAATTAGAAGGGGACATAAAAGGCAACCAGAAAAGGTTGTAAGAGGAAAACGAAAGGAGATATTTGTCCCTTGCTAAACCTGAACAAAGAGCAAATACGTGATGAGGGTAGGCTGGAGTATTTAATGTTTTCTTGGCTTTAGCCTTTACAATGAAAGTTTATTTGAGGCCAGGTTCTTAACTAAATTAATTTTAATGAGAGAGAAATCGAGGCCAGAATATGGAGGAAAAAACCCACCAAGTCAAAGAACATTTAGGGCGCTGACAGAAATGATATTTGTTGCATGATTGACCCCTTGAAAGTGCTCTACAGCCATACCCTGACAGAAGTACATGACTGCAGAGTGCTTTAAAAGTGCCCAGTTGTGTGACAAGTGAACACTCATTTAATGGGGACTCAGATAAAGGTGCTCCAAGGCAGAGTGCCCATCCTCATCCCTGGTGCTGCCTGCAGGATTGAAGAGGGGATGGGGGAGGGGAGAGAGATCCAATCCACCCACCTCACCCTCTAGCACAGTCTGGTAAAACTTCAGACTACAGCTCCCTGCCTTCCCCCATCCCCTTTTCCATCCTGCAGACAGCACTGGAGCTGGGGGGTGGGGCAGGGGACTGGGCTAGGGGAGAGAGGCTGTAGACATGCAGCCTTTCTCCCCTGGATCCGCTCTAAAGTGGAGCTCAATCTTCCCTGCGACCAAACAGTGAACATCTGTTGGGTTGGGGGAGTCACTGTAACTCGTGGCACTCTCTGTGAAGTGTCATGAGTTACAGCAGGGAGCTGTACATCTGTCAGGACCCCTAGTTAAGATAAATGTATTCAACAGGACCTGAGATTCACCTTAGGTTATTGAAAGAACCACCTGAAGTAGACTCTGGGGATTGTCTTTAAAAGCTTGTGGAGAATGATTTAAGTCCCTCAGGATTGGAAGAAGGCAAATATAATTTTGGCTTTAAAAAGGGAAAAAAGGAAGACCCAAGAAATTTTGTAGCAGTTTTTCTATCCCTGGAAAGATTCTGGAAGAAATTATTAAAAGATTGGTTTGTAGGTATTTAGAAGATAATAAGGTGATAAACAACCACCAACATGACGGAAGATGGAGACGGACTTATCCTGACTTAGTGAATAAAGAGAAAATGGTAGATTTAATATATCTTGACTTTTAGAAAGGTTTTTGAAGTTGTCTTGTCTGACATTCCTATACAACAAATCAAGGAAATATGGACTAGATGTAATTACCTTAAGGTGATGGTTAAAACATCACCCTCAAAGAATTTTTCTAAATGAATTGTTGCCAAGGTAGGACGGCATTTTGTATGAAGTCTTTCAGGGACCTTTCCTGGGTCCAGTTCCATTTAGCATTTTCATTAACAATTTGGATGATGGAGCAGAGTACACTTACAAAGTTTGCAGAGGTTGCCAGGCTGGGAAAGGCTGCAAACACTTTGAAAAACAGGATCAGAATTTAAAATGATCTCAACGAGTCCAAAATCAATAGGATGAAATGCAATAAAGGCAAGTGCAGAAGAAGGAGAATTCACATGCACAAATGTGGAAGACAGGGGTCCAGGTAGAAATCTTTGTATCCTGGAAATGAATGTATGGCTGAGACAGTGGTGTCAATGTGAAGGCTTTGGCTTCTTTGACAATGGGCAGATGTTCTTGGAAGGAGGACTGCTATCAAGAGATAGGATTCATAGATTCATAGATGTTAGGGTCAGAAGGGACCTCAATAGATCATTGAGTCCGACCCCCTGCATAAGCAGGAAAGAGTGCTGGGTCTAGATGACCCCAGCTAGATACTCATCTAACCTCCTCTTGAAGACCCCCAGGGTAGGGGAGAGCACCACCTCCCTTGGGAGCCCGTTCCAGACCCTGGCCACTCTAACTGTGAAGAAGTTCTTCCTAATGTCCAATCTAAATCTGCTCTCTGCTAGCTTGTGGCCATTATTTCTTGTAACCCCCGGGGGTGCCTTGGTGAATAAATACTCACCAATTCCCTTCTGTGCCCCCGTGATGAACTTATAGGCAGCCACAAGGTCGCCACTCAACCTTCTCTTGCGGAGGCTGAATAGATCCAGTTTCTCTAGTCTCTCCTCGTAAGGCTTGGTCTGTAGGCCCTCAACCATACGAGTGGCCCTTCTCTGGACCCTCTCCAGGTTATCCGCATACCTCTTGATCCATCTGATGATAATGGGAAAGAACATCTTTGGGCATTGTCTGGCCAACCTAGTAAGAAGGAGGCTTTAAACTAGGTCCAATGGGGGACGGTGATCAAAACCCTCCAGGAACAGAGCACACAGCCCAGAGAGGAAAGGACTCAAAGAAGCATTTCAACTCTGGGAAAGGGCCAGGGAGTTGCAGGACTGCAACAAGTGGTGCAAAAGGGAAGTGAGGAGGTCAAAATGTAAAATACATCCAATGTCTGTACACTAATGTGAAAAGTATGGGCAATAAGCAAGATCAGCTTAAAGCTGCAGCCTGTGAAAAGAAGGATGATCTGATGAGCATCACCAAGACTTGGTGGGACAGTTCTTATGACTGGAATGTCACCATTGAGGGTTACATTTTGTTTCGGAAGGAGAGAATTGGGAGAAAAAGCGCTGGTGTTACCTTGAATGTCAAAAACACATGCACTTGTTCTCTGGTTGAGGAAGAGGAAGACAGAATGCATTTGGGTAAAGATGAAAGGTAAAAGATGAACCCCTGATATCATGGTGGGGGTTTATTATAAGCCACTTAAGAAGGAAGAGAAGATGGATGAGGCACTCTTCAAGCAGGTGACAAATCTATCCAAACGCTATAGGATGGTACTGATGGGAGACTTCAATTTTCCAGACATCTGCTGGAAGAACAGTGTAGCCAATCATAAAATGCCAAGCCAGTTCCTAAGCCTGTGTGGAGGACAATTTCCAGAAAGTGGAGGATACAACTAGGGGATCTTGAATCTATGTTGGATCTTGTCCTAACCAACAGGGAAGAATGGGTGGAAGATGTGAAGGTGATGGATAACTTGGGAGGAGGTGATCACAATACGACTGAATTCCAGATCCTGAAACTGGAAGGAAGGAAGGAAATCATGAGGCCAGCAAAATTAGGATGCTAGATTTCAAAAAGGTGGATTTCAGCTGACTCAAGGAGTTGATAGGCATGGTGACATGGGAGGATAGACTGAAGGATAACGGTGCCCAGGAGAGCTGGGAGCTTATAAAGGGCACAGTATCAGAAGTCCAACAAGAAACTGTCCTGACATGATGGAAGCACAAGAATGGCAAGAGACCAATGTGGCTGCACAAGGAGCTTTTAAAATGCTTCAAATGCAGAAGGAAAGCATACAGACAATGGAAGAATAGGCAAGTCACCGAGGAAGCATACCGGGAAATTTCAAAAACCTGAAGGGACAAAAATCAGGAAGGCAAAGATAAAGAACAAGCTACACCTGGCAAAGGATGTTAAGGATAACAAGAATAGGTTCTACAGGTATGATAGCCAGAAAAGAAGGATCAAGGAAGTTGCAGGTCATCTCTTAACAAGCCAAGGGGAACTCCTAAACGAAAATGCAAAGAAGGCAGAGCTACTCAACAGCTACTTTTCCTCAGTCTTCACAAAAAATTTAAGATGCAGCCAAACAAAAGGATCTTGACAGATTTGAAAGCTGGGTTGGAGCTAACAGGATGAAGTTCAGTGATGACAAATGGAAGTGCTACACTGTGGGAGGAATAATTAAAAAAAACAAATAGAAAATGAGTTACACCTGACTGGATGGCAGCACTATGGAAAGGGACCTGGGAGTCTTGGTAGACCACAGACTTCATATGAGGCTACAGTATGATACAGCTGCATAAAAAGCAAATACAGTTTTGGAATGCATCAATAGCATTAGGTGCAAGACAGGAAGTGATAGCAAGTCTCTACCCCATACTGGTTCAGTTTTATCTGGACTACTGTGTGCAGTTCTGGGCACCACATTTTCAAAAGGCTGTGGAGAAGTTGGAGAGGGCCCAGAGATGGGCAACAGGGATTGGAAAGCAAGTCCTATTAGGAAAGGCTGAAGGGGCTAGGCATGTTTAGCTGATGGAGAAGGCATATAAAAGGGGGCAGGATAGCAGTCTTCAAATAGCTGATGGGCTGCCACAAAGAAGGAGGATAGCACCTTTTCTCTCTTGCTGCAGAGAGGAGGACATGGTTTCAAGGTGCAGCAAAGTAAATTTAGCTGGGATATCTGGAAAAACCTTTTCACTGTTAGAACCGCCTAGGGGAGTTGTTGACTCTCTGTCACTGGAGGTGCTCAAGTACAGGTTGGACAGCCACTGGTTGGGGCTGATCTAGGTATAGCTATTTCTATGTTCTACTATGGGTATTTTCCATGCTTCTGGGCTTCGTTGGTAGCCCCTGCCCTTCCTTTCCACTGTGTGTATCAGGGTGTTTTTAAGCCTTCCTCAGAGGCATTGGGTATTAGCTACAGCCAAGGCTGGGGACTTTGCCTGGGATATACCAATGCTCCTGCTGGGATCAAGACTGGTGGTTGCTGGTTAACGGGTCTTGCCCCTCTGCTCAGGGTCAGACCAAATGTCATATTTGGGGTCGGGAAGGAATTTTACCTCATGGTCAGATTGGTATGGACTGGGGGATGGGGTTTGTCTGTGTCTGTAGTGGGGGATGTGGCCTTGTACTTGCGATCTCATAAGCATATATTGACAACATTTCATAGAAGCAGGACATTGGCTGCCTTGGTTCCCCTGGTTTACCTGTGACACGTTAGGGTGTTAGTTCTGTGTTGTTTCCAGGCTGACAGTAGTCTTATGTAGAGTTTAGGTTATAGTTTGTATGGGATGGCTTGGATAGGGATGATCTTGCCTCAGGCAGGGGGTTGGACTAGATGACCTCTGGAGGTCCCTTCCAGCCCTTGTTCTCTATGATTCTATGAAATACAAAATGGAAATAGCTGTTTAAGCAGCAGCACTAAGCAAACGGTTCTAAATTAAACACGAGTCAACAGTGTGATGCTGGTGCAAGAGCAGGAAATTTTATTCTGGGGTGCATTAACAGGAATGTTGTAGTAAGACAGGAAATGATTATTCTACTCTAATTGGCACAATTGAGGCCACAGCTTTAATGCGGTGTGCAGTTTTGGGCATTCCCCAGTTAAGAAAGAGAGAGAAAAACTGGAGAGGATCTGGAGGAGAGTATGGTAAGATGGCTGGAAAATCTGACCTGCGAG
>NW_005842567.1:386306-387187 GCF_000455745.1 Alligator sinensis | reverse complement strand
AGAGTGAAGAAACTGGGTTTGTTTAGTCTAGAGGGGAGAAAATGGGGAGGAGACCACAATTATGATCACTTTTACTATGTAAAAGGTTGTTACACACTTCCACTGAGGGATGGACCAGAAGAACACTGTTTGATAAGCAGCAAAGAAGATTCAGATTGGGTGTTGGTTAAAACTTTCTAGCTGTTAAAGTGATGAAACACTGGATTGGCTGCCTAAGTATGTTGGGGAAACTCCTCTATTGGAGGTTTTAAGGAATGGGCTAGACAAACATCTGTCAGGGGTGGCCAAGGCATACTTGATTCTGTATTGGTGCAGTGGGTTGGACTAGATGATCTCATGCGGTCTCTTTCAGTCTTACATTTCTATGCTTTGATCAGCTCTGATAGATCAGTTTGTCTGGTATGAAGGGAATTTACTTTATTATTTACCCCTTATAAATGTAATAAACGAGACTTCTGTAGTGCTTTGCTTGAATTTTTTGTCTTGATGAGTCAGATTAAAAACTCTTTGGGGTAGGCTCTGTCTCTTCATTCTGTGATTGTGCAGTGTCCTGGCTGTCTGGGACCTTTCAGCATTAATGGAATATAAAAAAAAAAAAGCTTCACTGAACAGAATATGTCATTAAACAATGGAGCCAGTATCACTGAGACCTAATATTCATAGCTGTTCATTGGGGGGATGGTAGCTGAAGTGGTATCTGCCTTTTAACACAGCATATTGTTGAGCAAATGCAACTAAAATATTTTCAAATACAGATAATATAAGTAAAAGTGTCCAAGAGTCTTTAAAATATGTGTAGTTGAGAATATTAACAGAACAATATTTTCTTGAGTGCTTGAGTACATACTATAAGAAGCTGAAAAAGCAGCTGTAAAGAAGCA
>NW_005842567.1:380534-386275 GCF_000455745.1 Alligator sinensis | reverse complement strand
TAGGGAAAAGTCTTGCTATAGTGGAGCCACAGATTAGACCAGTGGGGGCCAACTTTTTTGGCAAATTAGTCCTCCCTGACTGGTACTTCAATCTCCTGTCTCTGCCTGGTCTGCTTCTCTGCTTTCTGCTCCCTGTCAATTCTGCCATTGTGCTATCTGTCCCCCACCTTCCCACCCAGTCTGCTGTGTGTCACACAGAAAGGCTGGCCACGGCACATGTGCCATAGGTTGGCCACCCTAGATTAGGCCATCAAATGTTAGAACGTGTATTTCAAGTGTATCTGTTACAAATCTTTGAGAACTTGGGCAGAGGTCTCTACAACTGCCTCTTCTTTCTCTAAAACCATTGCCTTCATCTTGTGTAAAGTCCCCAAAACATCTGTTTTTGTTGTTTTGGTGGTGAAAAGCCCAGTGGTCTTTAATCCTCCTTAAGTCTTCCGACTTGGTCAGCTGGCCTTCTACAAATCTGCTAAAGATTCAGAAGGAAAGAACTTTCATCTGTTATCATTTATTTTCTTTGAGCTTAAACTTAATCATTCTTCTCTGTTTACTACTTAGGGCCAAGTATCAATTCTGCTAAGGTATGTCTAAACTGCAGTGGCAATGTGCCTCAGGCAAGATGGCCCCAGGCATACCCTGCTAATCTGTTCCTACTCACATGCTCCAGAAATGCTCCTTGTGAAACCACCACTGCCCGTCACTACTGAGAGCTTGATCTATGCCATGTTTAAGAGGGGGAGGAATGACTCTGGAGCAGCCTTATCAGTATATTTCTGGATTTGAAGCATTGGAGGGGATCCCTGCTGGGGACACAATGCCAACACAATTTAGACATGCTTCTGTTCCGAGTTCTGGAAATCAATGGGGCCATTAGTACTTTTAGTTGCTATTGAACATGGTATGAAGTTACTTGGCCTTATTTTGAAATAACAATTAAAGCTAAATTGTGATCTTTTTACTACTGAGAAGGATCCAGTTGGCACCAATAAGGACTACGTGTGCAAATAAACGCAGCAGCATTTGGCCTTTACTCTTCTTTTTGTGGCCTTCTCTCTTCTACCGATCTAAATTTCTGAGCCTGAGTATATTCTGTGGGCTCTCTTCAACTCCTACTGGACAGGGAGTCCTCTCACAACTACTCTGCTATATAATTTCCCCCTTCTATGTAAGTCTCAGTAGAGAGTTTAAGTACAGAAAGGACACAGAATCTGCCTCTTTGTCAACCTTAGCAATGGTCTTCCAGTTGGATTTTGAGGGCTGTTGGTGAAAAGGAAGAAGCCTGTATTGCCAAAGGACAAACAAGAATTTGAGTTTTGGGTAAAATTTTCAAAAGCATCTCAGTAACTAAAGTATATAGAAATATATATACACGGTCCCACTGAAAGCCCCTTTAGTACCTCAGTCATTTCTGAAATGGAACTTAGGAGCCTAAGTCACAGACATGCTTTTGAAAATGTTATCCTCATGGCTGCTAATCCAGTATTTTCATGAGTGGTAACTGAACTAAATAAAATAAAAGTAATGGTATCTTTGAGAGGCAGCCTAGTTCATGGCAAAGAGCTCTGATTGCATGCTGAAAGTGATGTGTTTATTTCTGCTGTTACACTGGGCAAGTCTCCTTACTTCTCTGCCTCAGTTTCCCCTTCAATCCTGAGTCTGATTTTCTTCTTATACTATAAACTGTTCAAACTAGTAGCAGTCTCTCTCTCTGTGCCTGAACAGTGTGTAATGCAATGTGACCTGACTCTTGGTTGAAACCTCTAGAAGCTTTTGTAGTACAAGCAGTAATAGTATCTGACTTCATTGTTCAGTTATTCATGTACAATATAATTGCTGTATGGAAGCACCAGGACAGATGACATTGTGTATGTGTCCTTGCTTGTATGAACTTAAAAATGTGACGTATTTTCATTTTGTCTGGTACAAAGCATATCAAAGGTTGTGTGTCTGGAACAGATGAGAGTTGTTTGACTTTGACAAAAGACCTGTGAAAAATTAGACTGCATACCAGTGGCTGAATGCCCTCCCATTACTCACTTTCCCCACTACCTCAGGAAAAACAAAAATCTAACAGCATGGTGCAAAGTGTAGAGCAGCAAATTATATATTCTAGTGGTTAATTATAGCCAAGTGACCCAAGGAATTTGTGACATTTAATTCTTCATAACCTACCACTCGGCTACTTGCTTATTTTATTCCTTTATACTAAAGGAGAGGGAATTTTAGATGGAAAAAGAAGTGTATTGAAAATGGCTGTTCCAGTGTCTGCTAGCTAGTTGAACTGCATGCAGCACTACATATATATACATTAAACTAGCATTGGACTGTGTCTAGGCAAGTGACATTCTAAGTTTCAATAGAAAACCAGCCTGAAAAGCACCCTTTATTCCTGCTCTGTGAACTGCCATGAAATAGGGATTTGTCACAATTTTTCCCCCGACTTGCTTAGTTTAAAATGACTTGACATTATGAAGCCAAATCACAGCTCCTGCAGTTTAAAAATGAGCAGCACCAGGAGCACTGGAAAAGCAATTGTGCCACAAAATATACCACTTCCGATCCAAAAGTCCAGCTGAGGAGGAGGAGCAGGAGGAAGGAGAACCTTGTTGGATTAGAGACAGGCTGAAAAATAGAGCAGCAGAAATATTTAAAGTATATGGAACTGCAATCCCTCTTTTTTGGTTAGAGGCAACTTTTGAAACACAATTTGTCAGCTCACTTCAGCACTGCAGTAAAGCAGTTTTGCCAGTCCAAGCATATAAATAATCAATGCTGGGTGTTAGGAAGATACCATACAAATCAAAAGTTTTTTAAACTCAACTCATAAAAGAAACCTGCAGGCTGATATTAGCAAAGGGCCTGGCTACTGTAGTGAACATTGAATCCAGGAGCTATAGTTTTGAGATTACAAGATAAATTTCATTTGCATGTCAGCACAAATCAGACAGTAGAAGAACCTATCTAATTGGGTATCTAGACCTCTGTATGCATCTCAAGAGTTACCATCCAATCTGTTGTCCCTCTGATTTTCTAAGTGAAATCCTGGCTCTCTTGAGGATGTGGCCAGTTGCTTTCATGGAGCCAAGATTGCACACAGCCTTTCTTCAAAGGAAGATGAAGCGTCTTGCAAGCAGTGGTAGGCAGGAGTATTTTAGCATTATGTTGGGCTTTAAAAATTGTCGTAATATTGTCAATATTGGATTATTCCTACTCTCTCCCTACCTCAAGCACTAAGGGTGCCTATACACATAAATCAAGGCTGCTCCAACACATTGTAATTGCAGTTCATCAGATCAGACTCAATTAATTGAGTAGTTTGGTAATTACTGTGCTCTAGCAGACTCTAGTGTCACGGGTATCAGCATCCTGGTGCTGAAAAATGGCAGCGGGGATGCTTTAACTAAAGCTTGTTTGAGTTTTAGTTAAAGTGTCCCCGCCGCCATTTTTCAGTGTGGGGGCACTGATACATGTCATGCTTCAGGTGCTTTAATTAGAGTAGTTCTCAGAGCTGCTTTAATTAAAGCACCTCCATGCCCCACCTCCCGGAGCATGTGTATACATGCCCTAAGCTTTTATGTTTTTTGTTACTGCTTCAAGACTCATACTTGAATCCTCTTGCTTGATTTGACATGTAGTGTGGTCTGGCAAATACTCTGAGTTAATTAAAAAGTTCTATGAGCTAGGAGTGCATGACATTGCTTGGTATCTTCTGCAGAAATGGTGCAAGAGCAGACATTCCAGTGAGCTACATTTCTGTGGTCTCCAACTACATCCTTAGATGAAAATCAAATGTGACCATGTAATTTTTTTTCCTCTCATACTGTAAGCTAGGAAAAAGAGATATAAAAGTGATGTTTTCTAGGATAGGCAAGCTTGCACCTTTCTTATATGCCATGATCTCAGTGGTAATATGTCTGTAGGCTGTGTGTAAGCCTGGTCATTCTATAGAGTGGGTAGATAGAAGTGAGGCCATTTTCAGGCCCTGCAGGTGAATAGCTGTTGCTGAAATCTCTGAACCCCTATTTTGTATTTACTGAACAAATTAAAAACAAATCTGAATATCCTTGAGCAGGGGGCTCAGTTGAATGAGTCCCTTTCAGCCCTGCTTTTCTGTGATTCAGCAGGGTGACATGTCAGGGGTGAGAAGGATGAATGCAGTAAGTGCTTTTAACAGTAAATCCAAAACCTGCTTTTAAATCACACTTAAAAATGTCTCTTTTTGGACCACGTTTCTTACAGTAAGCTTTTTTATTCCTATTTGGATACAAAATATATTGCTTCTCATCTCTTGACTTTCAGGGTATGCAGCAAGGTTTATTCAAGGAGGACTATGGTAGCTCTTGTTTCTAGTTGGTGGCAGAGATAAGAGGAAGTTGGAAAAAAATAAATGAGGAAAAAATGTTGAAATTGTTTCTGTTCCTTTTCTAAATTTAAAATTTGGACAAAAAGACTGCTGACAGATGTGAAAAAAGCAACAAAAAACACACACTTTACCAGAAGCAGAAGCGCATTAGTTTGACCTGGCTCTGCAGTATTTGTATGGATCATACACTTCAGGGGGGCTTTCTTGTGCTTTTATCTAATAGCTGATTAATTGAATCTGCTATTAGATAAAAGCACCAGAATGCCCCTCTGAAGTGCCCAGATGTTGGGCAAGCTGGGTCAAACTAACATGATGCCTCTTCTGGGCATGTGCTGAACTTGGTGTGGGAGTCCACCGAGTTTAAAGTAAAACGCCATTTTTAAGGGTTTTTGTTTATGTCTGTAAGCAGACAAAGTCAATTAATTCTTAGTATTTTGTTTGTTTTAGTTTGGCCAATGCTTTATTTTTAATGGGTACATTATATACTGGGGGAAATGAATAAGAACTAGGCCAAATCCAATATCAAGCCACAATTTGTTTTAAAGATACATACATCCTTATATATGTATACCATTACCAAGTTGAAGACCCATGTGGCCCATTTCTCTGAGGTCAGACCAAGCAGTGGCCGAGGGAAGGCCTAGAGATCTCAAGATTCAAGGGAAGCACTTAAGCCTAGCTGTACTTGCCAGACTGAATCTCATCTGGGTTGAACAGATTGGGCAACTGACAACTGACGCCCAGGAAAAAGCCAACCTATTAAATAGGTACTTTGCGTCAGTCTTTCATCAGTCCCACGGGACGCCCATGCCCGCTACAGGACAGGGAAGTCCGGGTGAGGGTGATCCCCTGCCCTCCATTAATGCTGACTTTCTGAAGGAACATCTTGAGAAGCTGGATACCTTCAAGTCAGCTGGCCCTGACAATCTTCACCCCAGGGTACTCAAGGAGCTGGCGAGCATCATAGCCCAGCCTCTAGCACGGATCTTTGAAAACTCTTGGCGCTCTGGTGTAGTGCCCGAAGACTGGAAGAAGGCCAATGTGGTGCCTATCTTCAAGAAAGGGAGGAAAGTGGATCCGGCTAACTATAGGCCCATCAGCCTGACTTCTATCCCGGGGAAGATCTTAGAAAAGTTTATTAAAGAGGCCATCCTTAATGGACTGGCCGACGACAACATCTTAAGGGATAGCCAGCACGGGTTTGTTGCGGGTAGGTCTTGCTTGACCAATCTCATTTCCTTCTACGACCAGGTGACCTATCACCTGGACAAGGGAGAAGAGATTGATGTCATATATCTTGACTTCAAAAAAGCCTTCGATCTGGTGTCCCATGATCGCCTCTGGGAGAAACTGGCCAATTGTCCCCTTGGGTCCTCCA